>NC_079229.1:39380943-39402959 GCF_029633865.1 Lampris incognitus | reverse complement strand
AACACATACTGCTGCTGCTCTACCAAACCAGAAAACACAAACTGCTGCTGCTCTACCAAACCAGAAAACACATACTGCTGCTGCTGCTCTACCAAACCAGAAAACACATACTGCTGCTGCTCTACCAAACCAGAAAACACACACTGCTGCTGCTGCTCTACCAAACCAGAAAACACATACTGCTGCTGCTGCTCTACTAAACCAGAAAACACATACTGCTGCTGCTGCTCTACCAAACCAGAAAACACATACTGCTGCTGCTCTACCAAACCAGAAAACACATACTGCTGCTGCTGCTCTACCAAACCAGAAAACACATACTGCTGCTGCTCTACCAAACCAGAAAACACACACTGCTGCTGCTGCTCTACCAAACCAGAAAACACACACTGCTGCTGCTCTACCAAACCAGAAAACACATACTGCTGCTGCTCTACCAAACCAGAAAACACATACTGCTGCTGCTGCTCTACCAAACCAGAAAACACATACTGCTGCTGCTCTACCAAACCAGAAAACACACACTGCTGCTGCTCTACCAAACCAGAAAACACACACTGCTGCTGCTGCTCTACCAAACCAGAAAACACACACTGCTGCTCTACCAAACCAGAAAACACATACTGCTGCTCTACCAAACCAGAAAACACATACTGCTGCTGCTCTACCAAACCAGAAAACACACACTGCTGCTGCTCTACCAAACCAGAAAACACATACTGCTGCTGCTGCTCTACCAAACCAGAAAACACATACTGCTGCTGCTCTACCAAACCAGAAAACACATACTGCTGCTGCTGCTCTACCAAACCAGAAAACACACGCTGCTGCTGCTGCTCTACCAAACCAGAAACCACATGCTGCTGCTCTACCAAACCAGAAAACACATACTGCTGCTGCTCTACCAAACCAGAAAACACACACTGCTGCTGCTGCTCTACCAAATCAGAAAACACATACTGCTGCTGCTCTACCAAACCAGAAAACACATACTGCTGCTGCTCCACCAAACCAGAAAACACACACTGCTGCTGCTCTACCAAACCAGAAAACACACACTGCTGCTGCTGCTCTACCAAACCAGAAAACACATACTGCTGCTGCTCTACCAAACCAGAAAACACATACTGCTGCTGCTGCTCTACTAAACCAGAAAACACATACTGCTGCTGCTGCTCTACCAAACCAGAAAACACATACTGCTGCTGCTCTACCAAACCAGAAAACACACACTGCTGCTGCTGCTCTACCAAACCAGAAAACACACACTGCTGCTGCTCTACCAAACCAGAAAACACATACTGCTGCTGCTCTACCAAACCAGAAAACACATACTGCTGCTGCTGCTCTACCAAACCAGAAAACACATACTGCTGCTGCTCTACCAAACCAGAAAACACACACTGCTGCTGCTCTACCAAACCAGAAAACACACACTGCTGCTGCTGCTCTACCAAACCAGAAAACACACACTGCTGCTCTACCAAACCAGAAAACACATACTGCTGCTCTACCAAACCAGAAAACACATACTGCTGCTGCTCTACCAAACCAGAAAACACACACTGCTGCTGCTCTACCAAACCAGAAAACACATACTGCTGCTGCTGCTCTACCAAACCAGAAAACACATACTGCTGCTGCTCTACCAAACCAGAAAACACATACTGCTGCTGCTGCTCTACTAAACCAGAAAACACACGCTGCTGCTGCTGCTCTACCAAACCAGAAACCACATGCTGCTGCTCTACCAAACCAGAAAACACATACTGCTGCTGCTCTACCAAACCAGAAAACACACACTGCTGCTGCTGCTCTACCAAATCAGAAAACACATACTGCTGCTGCTCTACCAAACCAGAAAACACATACTGCTGCTGCTCCACCAAACCAGAAAACACACACTGCTGCTGCTCTACCAAACCAGAAAACACACACTGCTGCTGCTGCTCTACCAAACCAGAAAACACATACTGCTGCTGCTGCTGCTCTACCAAACCAGAAAACACACACTGCTGCTCTACCAAACCAGAAAACACATACTGCTGCTGCTCTACCAAACCAGAAAACACATACTGCTGCTGCTCTACTAAACCAGAAAACACACACTGCTGCTCTACCAAACCAGAAAACACATACTGCTGCTGCTCTACCAAACCAGAAAACACACACTGCTGCTGCTGCTCTACCAAACCAGAAAACACACGCTGCTGCTGCTGCTCTACCAAACCAGAAACCACATGCTGCTGCTCTACCAAACCAGAAAACACACACTGCTGCTGCTCTACCAAACCAGAAAACACACACTGCTGCTGCTCTACCAAACCAGAAACCACATACTGCTGCTGCTGCTCTACCAAACCAGAAAACACATACTGCTGCTGCTCTACCAAACCAGAAAACACATACTGCTGCTGCTCTACCAAACCAGAAAACACATACTGCTGCTGCTCTACCAAACCAGAAAACACATACTGCTGCTGCTCTACCAAACCAGAAAACACATACTGCTGCTGCTCTACCAAACCAGAAAACACACACTGCTGCTGCTGCTCTACCAAACCAGAAAACACATACTGCTGCTGCTCTACCAAACCAGAAAACACATACTGCTGCTGCTCTACCAAACCAGAAAACACACACTGCTGCTGCTGCTGCTCTACCAAACCAGAAAACACATACTGCTGCTGCTGCTCTACCAAACCAGAAAACACATACTGCTGCTGCTGCTCTACCAAACCAGAAAACACATACTGCTGCTGCTCTACCAAACCAGAAAACACATACTGCTGCTCTACCAAACCAGAAAACACATACTGCTGCTGCTCTACCAAACCAGAAAACACACACTGCTGCTGCTGCTCTACCAAACCAGAAAACACACACTGCTGCTGCTGCTCTACCAAACCAGAAAACACATACTGCTGCTGCTCTACCAAACCAGAAAACACATACTGCTGCTGCTCTACCAAACCAGAAAACACATACTGCTGCTGCTCTACCAAACCAGAAAACACATACTGCTGCTGCTGCTCTACCAAACCAGAAAACACATACTGCTGCTGCTCTACCAAACCAGAAAACACATACTGCTGCTGCTCTACCAAACCAGAAAACACATACTGCTGCTGCTGCTGCTCTACCAAACCAGAAAACACACACTGCTGCTGCTGCTCTACCAAACCAGAAAACACATACTGCTGCTGCTCTACCAAACCAGAAAACACACACTGCTGCTGCTGCTCTACCAAACCAGAAAACACACACTGCTGCTGCTCTACCAAACCAGAAAACACACACTGCTGCTGCTGCTGCTCTACCAAACCAGAAAACACACACTGCTGCTGCTGCTCTACCAAACCAGAAAACACACACTGCTGCTGCTGCTCTACCAAACCAGAAAACACACACTGCTGCTGCTGCTCTACCAAACCAGAAAACACACACTGCTGCTGCTGCTCTACCAAACCAGAAAACACACACTGCTGCTGCTGCTCTACCAAACCAGAAAACACATACTGCTGCTGCTCTACCAAACCAGAAAACACATACTGCTGCTGCTCTACCAAACCAGAAAACACATACTGCTGCTGCTGCTCTACCAAACCAGAAAACACATACTGCTGCTGCTCTACCAAACCAGAAAACACATACTGCTGCTGCTCTACCAAACCAGAAAACACATACTGCTGCTGCTCTACCAAACCAGAAAACACACACTGCTGCTGCTGCTCTACCAAACCAGAAAACACATACTGCTGCTGCTCTACCAAACCAGAAAACACACACTGCTGCTGCTGCTCTACCAAACCAGAAAACACATACTGCTGCTGCTCTACCAAACCAGAAAACACATACTGCTGCTCTACCAAACCAGAAAACACATACTGCTGCTCTACCAAACCAGAAAACACACACTGCTGCTGCTGCTCTACCAAACCAGAAAACACATACTGCTGCTGCTGCTCTACCAAACCAGAAAACACATACTGCTGCTGCTCTACCAAACCAGAAAACACACACTGCTGCTGCTGCTCTACCAAACCAGAAAACACACACTGCTGCTGCTCTACCAAACCAGAAAACACATACTGCTGCTGCTGCTCTACCAAACCAGAAAACACATACTGCTGCTGCTCTACCAAACCAGAAAACACATACTGCTGCTGCTCTACCAAACCAGAAAACACACACTGCTGCTGCTCTACCAAACCAGAAAACACATACTGCTGCTGCTGCTCTACCAAACCAGAAAACACATACTGCTGCTGCTCTACCAAACCAGAAAACACACACTGCTGCTGCTCTACCAAACCAGAAAACACATACTGCTGCTGCTCTACCAAACCAGAAAACACATACTGCTGCTGCTCTACCAAACCAGAAAACACATACTGCTGCTGCTGCTCTACCAAACCAGAAAACACACACTGCTGCTGCTCTACTAAACCAGAAAACACACGCTGCTGCTGCTGCTCTACCAAACCAGAAAACACATACTGCTGCTGCTGCTCTACCAAACCAGAAAACACATACTGCTGCTGCTCTACCAAACCAGAAAACACATACTGCTGCTGCTCTACCAAACCAGAAAACACACACTGCTGCTGCTCTACCAAACCAGAAAACACATACTGCTGCTGCTCTACCAAACCAGAAAACACACACTGCTGCTGCTCTACCAAACCAGAAAACACACACTGCTGCTGCTCTACCAAACCAGAAAACACATACTGCTGCTGCTCTACCAAACCAGAAAACACATACTGCTGCTGCTCTACTAAACCAGAAAACACACGCTGCTGCTGCTGCTCTACCAAACCAGAAAACACACACTGCTGCTGCTCTACCAAACCAGAAAACACATACTGCTGCTGCTCTACCAAACCAGAAAACACATACTGCTGCTGCTGCTCTACCAAACCAGAAAACACATACTGCTGCTGCTCTACCAAACCAGAAAACACATACTGCTGCTGCTCTACCAAACCAGAAAACACATACTGCTGCTGCTCTACCAAACCAGAAAACACATACTGCTGCTGCTCTACCAAACCAGAAAACACATACTGCTGCTGCTCTACCAAACCAGAAAACACACACTGCTGCTGCTGCTCTACCAAACCAGAAAACACACACTGCTGCTGCTGCTCTACCAAACCAGAAAACACATACTGTTGCTGCTCTACCAAACCAGAAAACACACACTGCTGCTGCTCTACCAAACCAGAAAACACATACTGCTGCTGCTCTACCAAACCAGAAAACACATACTGCTGCTGCTCTACCAAACCAGAAAACACACACTGCTGCTGCTGCTCTACCAAACCAGAAAACACATACTGCTGCTGCTGCTCTACCAAACCAGAAAACACATACTGCTGCTGCTCTACCAAACCAGAAAACACATACTGCTGCTGCTCTACCAAACCAGAAAACACATACTGCTGCTGCTCTACCAAACCAGAAAACACACACTGCTGCTGCTGCTCTACCAAACCAGAAAACACATACTGCTGCTGCTCTACCAAACCAGAAAACACACACTGCTGCTGCTGCTCTACCAAACCAGAAAACACATACTGCTGCTGCTGCTCTACCAAACCAGAAAACACATACTGCTGCTGCTGCTCTACCAAACCAGAAAACACACACTGCTGCTGCTGCTCTACCAAACCAGAAAACACACACTGCTGCTGCTCTACCAAACCAGAAAACACATACTGCTGCTGCTGCTCTACCAAACCAGAAAACACATACTGCTGCTGCTGCTCTACCAAACCAGAAAACACATACTGCTGCTGCTCTACCAAACCAGAAAACACACACTGCTGCTGCTCTACCAAACCAGAAAACACATACTGCTGCTGCTCTACCAAACCAGAAAACACACACTGCTGCTGCTCTACCAAACCAGAAAACACACACTGCTGCTGCTCTACCAAACCAGAAAACACATACTGCTGCTGCTCTACCAAACCAGAAAACACATACTGCTGCTGCTGCTCTACCAAACCAGAAAACACACACTGCTGCTGCTCTACTAAACCAGAAAACACACGCTGCTGCTGCTGCTCTACCAAACCAGAAAACACATACTGCTGCTGCTGCTCTACCAAACCAGAAAACACATACTGCTGCTCTACCAAACCAGAAAACACATACTGCTGCTGCTCTACCAAACCAGAAAACACACACTGCTGCTGCTCTACCAAACCAGAAAACACATACTGCTGCTGCTCTACCAAACCAGAAAACACACACTGCTGCTGCTCTACCAAACCAGAAAACACACACTGCTGCTGCTCTACCAAACCAGAAAACACATACTGCTGCTGCTCTACCAAACCAGAAAACACATACTGCTGCTGCTCTACTAAACCAGAAAACACATACTGCTGCTGCTCTACCAAACCAGAAAACACATACTGCTGCTGCTGCTCTACCAAACCAGAAAACACACACTGCTGCTGCTCTACTAAACCAGAAAACACACGCTGCTGCTGCTGCTCTACCAAACCAGAAAACACATACTGCTGCTGCTGCTCTACCAAACCAGAAAACACATACTGCTGCTCTACCAAACCAGAAAACACATACTGCTGCTGCTCTACCAAACCAGAAAACACACACTGCTGCTGCTCTACCAAACCAGAAAACACATACTGCTGCTGCTCTACCAAACCAGAAAACACACACTGCTGCTGCTCTACCAAACCAGAAAACACACACTGCTGCTGCTCTACCAAACCAGAAAACACATACTGCTGCTGCTCTACCAAACCAGAAAACACATACTGCTGCTGCTCTACTAAACCAGAAAACACACGCTGCTGCTGCTGCTCTACCAAACCAGAAAACACATACTGCTGCTGCTCTACCAAACCAGAAAACACATACTGCTGCTGCTCTACCAAACCAGAAAACACACACTGCTGCTGCTGCTCTACCAAACCAGAAAACACACACTGCTGCTGCTCTACCAAACCAGAAAACACATACTGCTGCTCTACCAAACCAGAAAACACATACTGCTGCTGCTCTACCAAACCAGAAAACACATACTGCTGCTGCTCTACCAAACCAGAAAACACATACTGCTGCTGCTGCTCTACCAAACCAGAAAACACATACTGCTGCTGCTCTACCAAACCAGAAAACACATACTGCTGCTGCTGCTCTACCAAACCAGAAAACACATACTGCTGCTGCTGCTCTACCAAACCAGAAAACACATACTGCTGCTGCTCTACCAAACCAGAAAACACATACTGCTGCTGCTCTACCAAACCAGAAAACACATACTGCTGCTGCTCTACCAAACCAGAAAACACATACTGCTGCTGCTCTACCAAACCAGAAAACACACACTGCTGCTGCTGCTGCTGCTCTACCAAACCAGAAAACACATACTGCTGCTGCTGCTGCTGCTCTACCAAACCAGAAAACACACACTGCTGCTGCTGCTGCTGCTCTACCAAACCAGAAAACACACACTGCTGCTGCTGCTGCTGCTCTACCAAACCAGAAAACACATACTGCTGCTGCTCTACCAAACCAGAAAACACACACTGCTGCTGCTCTACCAAACCAGAAAACACACACTGCTGCTGCTGCTGCTCTACCAAACCAGAAAACACACACTGCTGCTGCTGCTCTACCAAACCAGAAAACACACACTGCTGCTGCTGCTCTACCAAACCA
This sequence comes from Lampris incognitus, assembly GCF_029633865.1. Classification (NCBI taxonomy): domain Eukaryota; kingdom Metazoa; phylum Chordata; class Actinopteri; order Lampriformes; family Lampridae; genus Lampris; species Lampris incognitus. Next base: position 39,395,255 of record NC_079229.1, on the reverse strand, counting down.
GAAAACACACACTGCTGCTGCTGCTCTACCAAACCAGAAAACACACACTGCTGCTGCTGCTCTACCAAACCAGAAAACACACACTGCTGCTGCTGCTCTACCAAACCAGAAAACACATACTGTTTCCTCCAGACGTGACGTTTGGCATTCAGGCCAAAGAGTTCAATCTTGGTTTCATCAGACCAGAGAATCTTGTTTCTCATGGTCTGAGAGTCCTTTAGGTGCTTTCTGGCAAACTCCAAGCGGGCTGTCATGTACCTTTTACTGAGCAGAGGCTTCCGTCTGGCCACTCTACCATAAAGGCCTGATTGGTGGAGTGCTGCAGAGATGGTTGTCCTTCTGGAAGGTTCTCCCATCTCCACAGAGGAACGCTGGAGCTCTGTCAGAGTGACATTCGGGTTCTTGGTCACGTCCCTGACCAAGGCCCTTCTCCCCCGATTGCTCAGTTTGGCTGGGCGGCCAGCTCTAGGAAGAGTCCTGGTGGATCCAAACTTCTTCCATTTACGAATGATGGAGACCATTGTGCTCTTCAGGACCTTCAAAGTTGTAGAAATGTTTTGTACCCTTCCCCAGATCTGTGCCTCGATACAATCCTGTCTCGGAGGTCCACAGACAATTCCTTTGACTTCGTGGCTTGGTTTCTGCTCTGACATGCACTGTCAACAGTGGGACCTTATATAGACAGGTGTGTCCCTTTCCAAATCATGTCCCATCCATTGAATTTACTACAGGTGGACTCCAATCAAGATGTAGAAACATCTCAAGGATGATCAGAGGAAACAGGATGAACCTGAGCTCAATTTTGAGTGTCATAGCAAAGGGTGTGAATACTTATGTACATGCAATATTTAAGTTTTTTATTTTTAATAAATTTGCAAACATTTCTACAAAACCTTTTTTGCTTTGTCATTATGGGGTATTGTGTGTAGATTGATAAGAAAAAAAGGAATTTAATCCATTTTGGAATAAGGCTGTAACCTAACAAAATGTGGGGAAAGTGAAGAGGTGTAAATACTTTCCGGATGCACTGTATGTATGAGGGAAGTGTGACAGTGGTGAGGTCAGTGGTTGGAATGACAGATGGGTTCAAGGTGGAGGTGAGATTACATCAAGGATTGGCTCTGAGCCCTTTCTTGTTTGCAGTGGTGATGGACAGGTTGACGGACGAGATTAGGCAGGAGTCTCCGTGGACTATGATGTTCGCAGATGACATTGTGATCTGTAGTGAGAGTAGGGTGCAGGTGGAGGAGAGCCTGGAGAGGTGGAGGTATGCACTGGAGAGAAGAGGAATGAAAGTCAGCAGGAGGAAGACGGAACACCTATGTGTGAATGAGAGGGAGGACAGTGGAATGGTCAGGATGCAAGGAGTGGAGGTGACGAAGGTGTATGAGTTTAAATACTTGGTGAGTGTAGTATGAGTATCTCCGTCTAGACTGCGGCTCATGGTGTACCACTAGTAGTATTAGTAGTATTACTAATAGTAATGGTAAGTGTATTATGAGTACCTCCATCCAGACTGCGGCTCATGGTGTACCTCTTGCTGGTGGAGCGGCTGAAGTACGGTGCCGGTCGGGCAATCTGGGAACTGGCCCGGCGGGTCTGGATCTGAGTTCTACCACTGTATCTGAACTTAGACCCCAGACTCAAAAACTTCTTTGGAGGCTCCTCAGGGGACACCAGCCTGGGCAAAAGACACAGACACATATGGAGAGAGAATGAGAAAAAAGACAAGAGGATGAGAGTAATAAAGGACTTCTGTCTGTCTGACCCCTTTTTCTCATTTTCTTGCTTTATCTTTATCAGCTCATAGACAGACAGACAAAGACGGATGGCTGGATGGCTGGATACATAGATAGATAGACAGACAGACAGATAGACAGATAGATAGATAGGTAGACAGACAGACAGATAGACAGATAGACAGAGAGACAGATAGATAGATAGATAGATAGATAGATAGATAGATAGATAGATAGATAGATAGATAGATAGATAGATAGATAGATAGATAGATAGATAGATAGATAGATAGATAGATAGATAGATAGATAGATAGATAGATAGATAGATAACAGACCTGAAGAAAGTGTGATGCTCCACACAGACCTTCCAGAGTCTCTTAGCAGCTCGGTGGTTATGGAGCTTAAACCCGATGGTCGACTCAAACTGTTCAAACTGAGAGAGGCAGATATGAGAGAGAGACAGAGAGGTGGAAAAACAGAGAGAGATCAGAGAGACATATGAGAGAGACAGACAGAGGTAAAAGAGAGGGAAGGGAAGAGACTCGGGAGGTATGTTAATATGGTACAAATCAGAACTCAATTAAGCTAATTAAAATAGGGGCTTTTTATATCTGGTTAGAAATTAATAAGGCATTTACCTCCACCGAGAAAAACATCCTCCTGTCTACTACCTACATACCCCAATGCAATCCCCATATTTTAAAGACCATATGTTCTCCATCCTAGGGGAGGAGCTTTGCCATTTCCAGTCCCATAGCCACATTGTAGTCTGTAGGGGCCTCAGCGCCCATACACGAGGAGAACCTGACACTCTCAGCACACAGGGAGACAAACACCTACCAGGAAGTGGAAACATCCCCTCCCCAATATGCCCCCCCCCCAGTCACAACTACGGCAAAGCAACAAACAAACACGAGTCACAACTCCTACAGCTCTGTCATTCACTGGGCCAGTCAACAGAAGGCTTCGAGAGAAACTCCCACAGTAGGTACACCTACACCTACAGCTCATCTCTGGGTAACAGTACAGTAGATTACTTCATCTCTGGCCTCAGCCTGGCATCTCTCAGAGCATTCACAGTCAACTCACCAACACCCCTGTCAGACCACAGCAAAACCAGTCTACCTGAACACATTAACGTCCAGACATGAAGTATCAAAACCAGCCAAACCACATACTATTAAAAAAGGCTACAAATGGAAGGAAAGTAATGTAGAAACCTACCAAAATGCTATCGGGCAACAAGTACAATCACTCATATACCAGTTTCTGGGGAAAAAAAACCTTTCAATATAACAGTGAAGGTGTAAACAAGAGAGTAGAAAGCTTTCATAATAAATATGACCTTTCAGCCTCTTTAGTAAACCTACAGGCCTCAAATAGAAGCGCCAAAAAAAAGATAACAACAATGACAAATGGTTTGATAATGAATGTAAAAACCCCAGAAATCTATTAAGAAACCTATCAAACCAAACACATAGGAGACCAGAACATACATCTTCAACTATGGTGAAACATTAAAACAGTATAAACAATACAGTAAGGAAAAAGGGGACCCCCATGTTAGAAATCAGCTACATGCTATTGAGGAATCCATAAAAACAAACCACTTCTGGGAAAACACTCTAAACAAACAAATATATGAGGCTCTACCCATCCAGAATGGAGATGTATGGGTAAACCACTTCTCCAATCTCTTTGGTCCAATAGAGAAGAATAAACAGCAAAAAAACATGCAAGATAAACTACATAGTTTAGAGTCAACTTTAAAAGACCATCAGAACCCACTAGACTCCCCAATTATACTAAAAGAACGACAGGAAAAAATAAAATCACTCAAAACCAAGAAGGCCTGTGCTGTTGATGACTTCCTAAATAAAACGATCAAACTCACAGACCCAAAATTCCAATTGGCTATACAAACTATTAAACATCGTCCTTGGCTCCGGGATCTTCCCCCAATATTTGGAACCAAGGACTGAGTAGAAAAGTGGAGATAAATTTGACCCCAATAACTCATGTGGAATCTGTCAACAGCAACCTCGGGAAAATCCTGTGTGATCATCAACCGCAGACTCCTACATGTCCTTACTGAAAATAATGTCCTGAGCAAATCCCAAACTGGCTTTTTACCAAATTATCATACAACAGACCATATCGTCACCCTCAGCACCCTAATTGACAACCAAATAAACAAAAACTAAAGCAGGTTATTCTCCTGCTTTGTTGATTTCAAAAAAGCCCTCGATTTAATTTGGCATGGGGGTCTGCTGTACAAACTTGGAAAGTGGTGTGGGGGGGGGGACCTACGGCATTATAAACTCAAAGTACACAAACAAGAAATGTGCTGTCAAAATAGGCAAAAAAACAGACTACTTTCCCCAAAGCTGGGGTGTCAGACAGGGATGCATGTTGAGTCCGACCCTCTTCAACATATCAATGAACTGGTGAAGGCATTCGAACAGTCTCCAGTGCCTGGCATCAGCCCAGTAGACACAGAAGTCAAATGTCTACTGTTTGCAGACAATCTGGTGCTCCTGTCTCCAACCAAAGAAGGGCTACAACAGCACCTTGATCTCCTCCACCAATTCTCCCAGACCTGGGCCTGACAGTGAATATACCCAAGACAAAAATTATTTTTATTTTATCACTTTATTGATCCCTGTGGGGAAATCTTCCTCTGCATGTAACCCATCCTAGCTGTGTAGCTAGGAGCAGTGGGCAGCCGCTGTGCAGTGCCCGGGGACCACCTCCGGTTCGTCTTACCATGCCTCGGTCAGGGGCAAGACAGGCGTATTAACCCTAACATGCATGTCTTTTTGATGATATTCCAAAAAAGACCCAGCCTCCAGAATCACAAATATAAATTCTTTCTAGATGTGATTGCTCTAGAACATACATAAAGCTATACCTACATTGCCTAAACAGCAGCACCACAGGTGACTTCACGAACACTGAACTACCTCAGAGACAAGGCAAGAAGGGCTGTTTACACCATTAGAAAGAACATCAACTTAAAAAAAAAGAACAAGTTTGACATCCCAATTCAAATTTGGCTTAAAATATTAAAAGCATGGATGATTTGCTCTATGATGTTCTTAGGCAATCCAGAACTGATTTTGACAATATTTCTGAGTTGTAAAAAACAAAACTGAACCAATTTCATCGCCAAACTCCATGGGGGGGGGGGGTCATGAAGCCTTCTTGAGTTTTAAGGGTATAAGAACTTTTCTATATATAAAATACATACATCTCAGCATTTAATTCATTTCTCTGAAGAAGACAACAAAATTGAAGGGTTATCTTAGAAATTTATATTTTTATTTATTTAGAAAACTAAGAAAGACATAAACTTGAAAAAATCTCACGAGGATAAGGGTGCGTGTACACGTGAACACCAGCAGTATTCACGAGGCTAAACTAGCAGAGCAAGCCAGCTAAATTAGCTAGTACATAGTCACACAAAAAAAAAGAAAGAAAAGAAAAAAAGGGGCTGATGTAAAAATGGCCAAGTGTCAAGGAAGAGAATGCTGAATTTCTCAAAAAGAAACAAAGAGGAATTACCAACACAGTTATATTGAGATTGGCTTCATGGACGCAATGGACAACATTAGAACTGAATGTGTCATCTGTGGTGACAAATTGGCAAATGAAAGTATGAAACCCTGCAAACTGCAGCGACACCAGACTACTAAACACCCTGAGATGGTGGGTCAACCCAGGGAGTTTTGCCCCTCCCCTTTTTTTGTAACTGTATGTGGGTGGGGTGGGAGTGGCGGTGGGGGGTCCTCAGTCTATACAATGGTAAAATAGGGGCCCTTGAGAAAAGGGCTGGGAACCACTGCTCTAGACACTGTCTGCACACTGTCGGGATTTCCTCGGTGTAGGAATGGGACCAGAAAAAAATGCATATTTTTCTGACGCTCTTGACCATTTCTGCCAGTGTCTCAAAGTCCCACTGTAGTTTAACAGACTGTTTGAGCTTACTGTCGTTTGTGGCGCTGTGCACAATAACCATTAGGGCAGTTGTGTGGCAGTCAATGAAAGTGGGGAAAAGTTCAACAATGTTCCAGATTTTTGCACCAGTTAAGGCAGCAGGTGATTCCATTTGGAACTTAAACAGATCTAATTCTGGAATCACCAACCAGGAGGACCTCAGGCTCCCCATCTACACAGCCACCACTGTAGACAGAGAGATTAGGTGGCTCAAAGTGGGGGACTGAAGTCTTCCGTGTAGTTGACCACCGGTGGGACCACACAAAGTGCAGGGTTCACATGATGAGCAGCGGAGGTAGCAGTAAAGACATGGCCTGCATCGTGGGTATCCGGTTTGATGGTAGGAGCTTGCAACCGTGGATGCTTTCCCTCCGGAGATATGGACAGGTGGGTTTCAGAGTTGGGGCTTGGGGCCGAGGGTTTCTTGATCAGCGGCACAGCTCCGGGTTCATGTGCAGGCCATTGCGTGGTGGGGGCCACATTCTCAGCTACTGTTTATGCGGCTAGCGGTGTAAAAAAAGTTCCAGAGTGGCAGAGCATCGTAGCCCGTCTCTGGGTCGAAGACAGGAAGCAAACCCTTCTCCTCTTTACTTTTACCTCCGAAGCCCAAGAGAGGGCATCCCCCTGAGCTGAGATTGGGCTGGGTGGCTCCAAAGCAGCTAGCCACTGTTGGAGTCCAGTCTGTTGCTGGAGACGGCCATTGATAAGGCTGTCAATGGATGAAGTTTGTCTCCCATGCCAATAAAGACAGCAGCACTTTTTATTCTTTTACTTTAGCTGAAACCAGCTGGGATATAACTCCCATCCATCCATCATCCAAACCACTTATCCTTCTCTCAGGGTCACTGGAGCCTATCCCAGCAGTCATTGGGCGGCAGGCGGGGAGACACCCTGGACAGGCCACCAGGCCATATAACTGGGCTTATACAATATTTGCAGGACTTGTAGGATACTTATATTATGAGACAAGTGGGACATATTTTAGAGATCACATTCTGTTTGTGTTTGTTTATCTATGCATATGTATGTGTGTGTGTGTGTGTGTGTGTGTGTGTGTGTGTGTGTGTGTGTGTGTGTGTGTGTGTGTGTGTGTGTGTGTGTGTGTGTGTGTGTGTGTGTACATACACACAGAGTGTTGTGATGCGTCTAGTGCAGCAGTGTGTAGTTGGAGGGAAGGTGCATGTGTTCTTCCAACCCGCTTGTGTCCTTCCTGCCCTTAGCTTGCTGCCGCTGGCTAGCCTTTGTGGCGAATAGGGAAGCATGCTAGCGTGTAAGCCTTCCCTTGCCAGTACATAGCCTCTCCTTCACCAAGACTCCTGCCGGGCCTCCCCGTGGCCACACATGGTAACTGGGGTCTTGCGGCCCCAGGCTAACTTGGCAGGGGATCTCGGAGCAGCAGTGGGCCCCAGAGATATGGTGTGCAGGCCCACCCTGGTGGACACATCCTGGCACCTATCAACCACTGCCCCGCTGCCTTGTGGGTAAGTCTGGAAGACATAAGGCTAAGGGAGCTTACCCCAACAGAAAAGCAAGCTGTGGCGGCACGCTTCGAGGCGGTTTCTGAAAAACTGGATTTCCGGCAGCCCCCTGCAGTTGTGAGGAGGTGCCGGTCATCTAGGGATCCCCCTTGCCATCAGAACCATCTCCTCTACAATCAAGTCATGTGGCGTTGGGAGAAGCGCACCCCCCATGACACTTTAAAAACCATCTCTGCTGCGCAGGTATCTTCTTCTGCTATCTGAGTCCTCAAAGGACCCACAAATAGAAGAAGATGGTCATCATCGGGCACCATGGACAACCAGCAAGCAAGCAAGTGGTGGTGTGTGTGTGTGTGTGTGTGTACCTCTCCTGGTCTGATCTTGATGTAGAAGTTGTTTCTCTTGTAGGAGATTTTGAGGATCTTTGGCCAAGCAAAGCGATTGATCCTCAATCTGTCTCTGTAGACCAGCAGTCCACTGCTACATACACCTAGCATGATGGCTACACCTTCTGAGTCCTACACACACACACACACACACACACACACACACACATACACACAAAGAGAAAGATGGAAAGATGACATAGGATGAAAGGAACAGAGATACTTGGTGATACTGCAGGTATGTTGTGATTGGTTGATACTGTCTGTGTGTTGTCATCGGTTGATACTGTATGTGTGTTGTGATTGGGTGATACTGTCTGTGTGTTGTCATCGGTTGATACTGTATGTGTGTTGTGATTGGGTGATACTGTCTGTGCGTTGTGATTGGGTGATACTGTCTGTGTGTTGTGATTGGGTGATAATGTATGTGTTGTGATTGGGTCATACTGTATGTGCGTTGTGATTGGGTGATACTGTCTGTGTGTTGTGATTGGGTGATAATGTATGTGTTGTGATTGGGTCATACTGTATGTGTGTTGTGATTGGGTGATACTGTATGTGTGTTGTGATTGGGTGATACTGTCTGTGTGTTGTGATTGATTGATGCTGTATGTGTGTTGTGATTGATTGATGCTGTATGTGTGTTGTGATTGGGTCATACTGTATGTGTGTTGTGATTGGGTGATACTGTCTGTGTGTTGTGATTGATTGATGCTGTATTGTGTTGTGATTGATTGATGCTGTATGTGTGTTGTGATTGGGTCATACTGTATGTGTGTTGTGATTGGGTGATACTGTATGTGTGTTGTGATTGGGTGATACTGTCTGTGTGTTGTGATTGATTGATGCTGTATGTGTGTTGTGATTGGTTGATACTGTCTGTGTGTTGTCATCGGTTGATACTGTATGTGTGTTGTGATTGGGTGATACTGTCTGTGTGTTGTGATTGGGTGATAATGTATGTGTTGTGATTGGGTCATACTGTATGTGTGTTGTGATTGGGTGATACTGTCTGTGTGTTGTGATTGGGTGATAATGTATGTGTTGTGATTGGGTCATACTGTATGTGTGTTGTGATTGGGTGATACTGTCTGTGTGTTGTGATTGGGTGATAATGTATGTGTTGTGATTGGGTCATAATGTATGTGTGTTGTGATTGGGTGATACTGTATGTGTTTTGTGATTGGGTGATAATGTGTGTGTTGTGATTGGGTCATACTGTATGTGTGTTGTGATTGGGTGATACTGTATGTGTGTTGTGATTGGGTGATACTGTCTGTGTGTTGTGATTGATTGATGCTGTATGTGTGTTGTGATTGGGTCATACTGTATGTGTGTTGTGATTGGGTCATACTGTCTGTGTGTTGTGATTGATTGATGCTGTCTGTGTGTTGTGATTGGGTCATACTGTCTGTGTGTTGTGATTGGGTCATACTGTCTGTGTGTTGTGATTGATTGATGCTGTATGTGTGTTGTGATTGGGTCATACTGTATGTGTGTTGTGATTGGGAGATACTGTCTGTGTGTTGTGATTGATTGATGCTGTATGTGTGTTGTGATTGGGTCATACTGTATGTGTGTTGTGATTGGGTGATACTGTCTGTGTGTTGTGATTGATTGATGCTGTATGTGTGTTGTGATTGGGTCATACTGTAGGTGTGTTGTGATTGATTGATGCTGTAGGTGTGTTGTGATTGAGTGATACTGTATGTGTGTTGTGATTGGGTGTTACTGTCTGTGTGTTGTGATTGATTGATGCTGTATGTGTGTTGTGATTGGGTGATACTGTATGTGTGTTGTGATTGGGTGATACTGTATGTGTGTTGTGATTGGGTGATAATGTGTGTGTTGTGATTGGGTCATACTGTATGTGTGTTGTGATTGGGTGATACTGTATGTGTGTTGTGATTGGGTGATACTGTCTGTGTGTTGTGATTGATTGATGCTGTATGTGTGTTGTGATTGGGTCATACTGTATGTGTGTTGTGATTGGGTCATACTGTCTGTGTGTTGTGATTGATTGATGCTGTCTGTGTGTTGTGATTGGGTGATACTGTCTGTGTGTTGTGATTGGGTCATACTGTCTGTGTGTTGTGATTGATTGATGCTGTATGTGTGTTGTGATTGGGTCATACTGTATGTGTGTTGTGATTGGGAGATACTGTCTGTGTGTTGTGATTGATTGATGCTGTATGTGTGTTGTGATTGGGTCATACTGTATGTGTGTTGTGATTGGGTCATACTGTATGTGTGTTGTGATTGGGTGATACTGTCTGTGTGTTGTGATTGATTGATGCTGTATGTGTGTTGTGATTGGGTCATACTGTAGGTGTGTTGTGATTGATTGATGCTGTAGGTGTGTTGTGATTGAGTGATACTGTATGTGTGTTGTGATTGGGTGTTACTGTCTGTGTGTTGTGATTGATTGATGCTGTATGTGTGTTGTGATTGGGTCATACTGTATGTGTGTTGTGATTGGGTGATACTGTATGTGTGTTGTGATTGGGTCATACTGTCTGTGTGTTGTGATTGATTGATGCTGTATGTGTGTTGTGATTGGGTCATACTGTATGTGTGTTGTGATTGGGTCATACTGTCTGTGTGTTGTGATTGAGTGATACTGTATGTGTGTTGTGATTGGGTCATACTGTATGTGTGTTGTGATTGGGTGTTACTGTCTGTGTGTTGTGATTGATTGATTGATGCTGTATGTGTGTTGTGATTGGGTCATACTGTAGTTGTGTTGTGATTGAGTCATACTGTATGTGTGTTGTGATTGATTGATGCTGTATGTGTGTTGTGATTGGGTGATACTGTATGTGTGTTGTGATTGGGTGATACTGTCTGTGTGTTGTGATTGATTGATGCTGTATGTGTGTTGTGATTGATTGATGCTGTATGTGTGTTGTGATTGGGTCATACTGTATGTGTGTTGTGATTGGGTGATACTGTATGTGTGTTGTGATTGGGTGATACTGTCTGTGTGTTTTGATTGATTGATGCTGTATGTGTGTTGTGATTGATTGATGCTGTATGTGTGTTGTGATTGGGTGATACTGTATGTGTGTTGTGATTGATTGATGCTGTATGTGTGTTGTGATTGGGTGATACTGTCTGTGTGTTGTGATTGATTGATTGATACTGTATGTGTGTTGTGATTGGGTCATACTGTATGTGTGTTGTGATTGGGTGATACTGTATGTGTGTTGTGATTGGGTGATACTGTATGTGTGTTGTGATTGATTGATTGATGCTGTATGTGTGTTGTGATTGGGTGATACTGTATGTGTGTTGTGATTGATTGATTGATGCTGTATGTGTGTTGTGATTGGGTCATACTGTAGTTGTGTTGTGATTGATTGATGCTGTATGTGTGTTGTGATTGGGTGATACTGTATGTGTGTTGTGATTGGGTGATACTGTATGTGTGTTGTGATTGATTGATTGATGCTGTATGTGTGTTGTGATTGATTGATGCTGTATGTGTGTTGTGATTGGGTCATACTGTAGGTGTGTTGTGATTGAGTGATACTGTATGTGTGTTGTGATTGGGTGATACTGTCTGTGTGTTGTGATTGATTGATTGATTGATGCTGTATGTGTGTTGTGATTGGGTCATACTGTATGTGTGTTGTGATTGGGTGATACTGTATGTGTGTTGTGATTGATTGATTGATGCTGTATGTGTGTTGTGACTTATTGATGCTGTATGTGTGTTGTGATTGGGTCATACTGTATGTGTGTTGTGATTGGGTGATACTGTATGTGTGTTGTGATTGATTGATTGATGCTGTATGTGTGTTGTGATTGATTGATGCTGTATGTGTGTTGTGATTGGGTCATACTGTAGGTGTGTTGTGATTGAGTGATACTGTCTGTGTGTTGTGATTGGGTGATACTGTCTGTGTGTTGTGATTGATTGATTGATGCTGTATGTGTGTTGTGATTGGGTCATACTGTATGTGTGTTGTGATTGGGTGATACTGTATGTGTGTTGTGATTGAGTGATACTGTCTGTGTGTTGTGATTGGGTGATACTGTATGTGTGTTGTGATTGATTGATTAATGCTGTATGTGTGTTGTGATTGGGTGATACTGTATGTGTGTTGTGATTGATTGATTGATTGATGCTGTATGTGTGTTGTGACTTATTGATGCTGTATGTGTGTTGTGATTGGGTGATAGTGCTCAGTGTTTTGTGCCCACTGGAAGTGAAAGCTAAGAGTTTTAAAATCTAACAAGTGACTGTAAGAGTGGAGTCAACTGGTTACCTACCACCGCTATAGAGAGAGAAGGTAGGCACACACACACACACACACACACACACACACACACACACACACACACACACACACACACACACACACACACACACACACACACACAAGCTGTATTTGGTGTGCGGTGCTGATGAGAGGAGCTGTGAGGGTGGGGCTGCTGGTGTGTGGTGTTGATGTGCGAGGGTGGGGTTGTTGATGTGTGGTGCTGATGTGTGAGGGTGGGGTTGCTGGTGTGTGGTGCTGATGTGCGAGGGTGGGGTTGTTGATGTGTGGTGCTGATGTGTGAGGGTGGGGCTGCTGGTGTGTGGTGCTGATGTGCGAGGGTGGGGTTGTTGATGTTTGGTGCTGATGTGTGAGGGTGGGGCTGCTGGTGTGTGGTGCTGATGTGCGAGGGTGGGGTTGTTGATGTGTGGTGCTGATGTGTGAGGGTGGGGCTGCTGGTGTGTGGTGCTGATGTGCGAGGGTGGGGTTGTTGATGTGTGGTGCTGATGTGTGAGGGTGGGGCTGCTGGTGTGTGGTGCTGATGTGTGAAGTTGAGGCTGCTGGTGTGTGGTGCTGATGTGCGAGGGTGGGGTTGTTGATGTGTGGTGCTGATGTGTGAGGGTGGGGTTGCTGGTGTGTGGTGCTGATGTGTGAGGGTGGGGCTGCTGGTGTGTGGTGCTGATGTGTGAAGTTGAGGCTGCTGGTGTGTGGTGCTGATGTGCGAGGGTGGGGTTGCTGTTGTGTGGTGGTGATGTGTGAGGGTGGGGCCTCTGGTGTGTGGTGCTGATGTGCGAGGGTGGGGCTGCTGGTGTGTGGTGCTGATGTGTGAGGGTGGGGCTGCTGGTGTGTGATGGTGGTGTGTGAGGGTGGGGTTGCTGGTGTGTGTGGTATAAGATCAGATGGGTGTGTGAGAGGAACTGAACAGAGCATCGGTCCTCCAGCACAGCTGCGAGCAGACAGACAGACAGACAGACAGACAGACAGACAGACAGACAGACAGACAGACACGGTGTGTGTAGACAGACAGACAGACAGACAGACAGACAGACAGACAGACAGACAGACACGGTGTGTGTAGACAGACAGACAGACAGACAGACAGACAGACACGGTGTGTGTAGACAGACAGACAGACAGACAGACAGACAGACAGACAGACAGACAGACAGACAGACAGACAGACAGACAGACACGGTGTGTGTAGACAGACAGACAGACAGACAGACAGACAGACAGACAGACAGACAGACAGACAGACAGACAGACACGGTGTGTGTAGACAGACAGACAGACAGACAGACAGACAGACAGACAGACAGACAGACAGACAGACAGACACGGTGTGTGTAGACAGACAGACAGACAGACAGACAGACAGACAGACAGACAGACACGGTGTGTGTAGACAGACGACAGCAGATGAAACAAGACCGTCTATGAAAGACCAGCGAGTCCTGATGAGACCACCAGGTAGAAAGCATGACACAACCCTGAGAGACACACGATGAAGAGCAAGCTCACAGCCGTTCACACTGGATGATGTACACTTCTGAAGGTTTCCTGGAAGTCCTCCCAGGCACCAAGCCCGGCTGGCAGAGTCCTGGACCTCAGCTACGCTACAACCCAACCTTTACACTTTTACATTCTGACCTTTACACTTTTACATGCTGACCTTTACACTTTTACATTCTGACCTTTACACTTTTACATTCTGACCTTTACACTTTTACATTCTGACCTTTGCACTTTTACATTCTGACCTTTACACTTTTACATTCTGACCTTTACACTTTTACATTCTGACCTTTACACTTTTACATTCTGACCTTTGCACTTTTACATTCTGACCTTTGACAGCTTTACATGAAATACCACAACATGACTAAATAGCAGGGTTCAGTGACCGCTTATTGCGTCATATAACCTGCATCATATATAACCATCGTTACTCCAGCGTGCAGCTGAATACAGCCAGCACACACTGCTCGTCATACACACATGAGCCAGCAGGGGCGCTATAGCCCGGATTTATTTGGTTTGCTGTCAATTCATACCTGGTAAATGTTTACCTAACAAGTTGCAGCTGCACTCAGTAAGGACTCACGCACACATGCACGCACACGTGCACGCGCACACACACACACACACACAGCTGCTGCAACATCAGCTCAACCTTCTGCAGCTTCTGCAGCTCAGCCCCTTACACACTCCATGCTAGTCACTCTTCCTCCCCTGGACTCACCCACCGAGGGGACCACCACATCCTCTTACTGGGAGCCCAGTGTTCCCAGTAGGGGCATATGGGCAAACTGGATTCAGCCAGGAGATCCAGCATGAACACCATAGTATGCCCAACTGGTTTTATACTGGTCTGCTGATTTAACATTGTTTGACCCAGCACAGATGACACAACACACACACACACACACACACACACACACACACACA
>NC_079229.1:39328443-39378443 GCF_029633865.1 Lampris incognitus | reverse complement strand
ATGTTCCGTTTCTCAGGGGTCACCACAGTGGATTTTTACCCTCCATAGCTTTCTGTCTGACGTATCCCTCTCCCGCAGTCCAACCCTCCTCATGTCCTCCTCTATCTGGTCACTCCATCTTTTCCTTGGTCTTCCTCTTTTTCTTTTGCCAGTGTTACGGCCCTAGTGCCGTGTGTCTGTGTAATTGTCCCTCCCCGGGTAATGCCCCGCCTCCCGTGGAGCTGCTGGTTGAGCCCAGGTGTTGCCAGATCCAATCAGCCATCGTCCACCTGTTTAAATGTCCTCCTGTCCTTTGTTCAGAGATGTCGTCTTGTTTTTTTGTTTGGCTGGTCATTGTTATATGCTTGTTTGTTGTACAGCATTGTTAAAATCTATACACGGTCTAGCATTTTGGTTTGGTTTTTACGTGCAGGATCAACAGGATAGGTAAGCTGCCCATGGGTGTACTCTTCATCATGTAGCCTACTCTTCATCACGTAGCCTATCTTTGCTATATACACCAGGTTAGGAGTGAGTGCCACCCTCTGTATTTATTAGTCTAGAATCATTTTGCTCTACTTTAGGAGGTCACTTTTTTATGATTTCTTTATTTGAGCACCACTCTTACTTCCCTTGTTCGCTGTGACGTTCACATTATTTATAATAAATATTTTTGCACTTTAGTCGGCATCTTGGGTTGTGTGTTGCAATACGCATTCTCACTGCATAATGGTATTTCCAGGTCCAATACCTTCTTTCCTATATAGTCTATGCCTCCTCTCTTTACAAGTCCAAACCAGCTCAATCTTGTCTCTCTCAACTGCTCAACTATTCCTCTGATCTTGAATGTAGCTCACTTCTCCATTTCTCTACCAGTCTTTTCGAGTCACTCCCAAGGACCACTGCACCATGTTCATCTCTGCTACCTGTAATGTAGATTCTAGCCTCTCTGTTGTTGTCACTGCTTCCATACCATAGAGCATGGCAGGCCTAACCACTGATTTGTACACTTTGCCCTTCACCCTCAACGACATTCTTTTGTCACAGAGTACTCAAGCTACCTTTCTCCATGAATTCCACCCAGATTGTGTCCTTTTCTTGACTTCCCTCTTACCATCGCCTTCTTTCTGTATTGCTGATCCTAAGTACTTGAATTCATTAACTTCTGGGACATCTTCTCCCCCTAAAGTCAATCCTGGACTTTCGACTTGTTTATTTATACACAGGCACTTTGTTCCGCTGATCTTTAGTTCGCTAATCGCTAGCGCTTCAATCTTCCAGATCTCTCTCCAACCTTTCCTTGTCAGTTAGCACATTGTCATCAGCAAACATCATGCTCCATGGTGGCTCTTTCTGAAGATATTCTGTGAGGCTGTCCATCAGCATCACAAATAGGAAAGGGCTCAATGCCGATCCTTGATGCAGTCCTACCGTTACCTTGTTCCCACTGCACATGGAACTACGATCTTACTGTCCCTGTACATGTCCTGAATTATGCTGGTGTAATTTTCTGCCACTCCCTTCGCTCTCACGCAACACCACAACTCCTTTCTCAGTACTCATTTGTCATATGCCTTCTCCTAATCAATAAATACGTAGTGCAATTCTTTCTGTCTTTCAATGTATTTTTCACAAGTATTTCCAAACTTCTGCTGGTATATTGTCCGGTCCCACAGCTTTTCCATTTTTCATTCGTTGCAACGCTTTTATCGCCTCATCCCTTGTAATCTCTCCCATGTCCTCTTTGGTCTTTGGCGGGTCATCTGTCCTACGTCCTCTGTTAGTCTCTTCATTCTAACTGAAATCATCCCTCAATCTCTGTAAAATATCCTCATCTTTTGACAGTACTCTTCCATCAGCATCCTTTATCAGTTTTACTTGTTCAACATCCTTGTTTGCTCTGTCTCTCCTGGCTATTCTATATATATCCTTCTCTTCTTCCTTTGTATCTAGTCTTTTGTACAGGTCCTCATATGCTCTTGCCCTTGCTATCACTACTACTCTTAGTTTCTTTTGTAGATTTCCTGTATTCATTCTTGTTTTTGTCGAGCTTCATTTTGGACAACTTTTTCTTCTTTATGCAGTGCTGCACTTCTTCCTCCCACCACCAACTTTCCACCCCGTTGAGATTCTCCTAGCACTCACCTGCCTGCTTCCCTTAGTTCTTCTGCTGTTCTTGCCCAATCTATCTCCCAATCTCTCTCTCTTACTGTCACCCTAAAGCTTTCTCTACAAGGTTCAGCTTCCACCATTGAATCTTCCATTCTGCTGGTCTTTGCACTTTACTGAGTTTGCTTCTTGTCTTTATTTGGCATATCAGTAGTCTATGGTGTTTTGTTACACATTTGCTTGGTATTACTTTGCTATTTACAGCTTCCCTCAAATGCTGCTTTCTGCATAAAATGTAGGTTGTAGGTTACTGTCTGATTTTCCCTCTTTTTGAAATATGTATTAACTTTAGCCATATCATTCCATGTAGCAAAATCAACTATCTTTCCCCGCCTGCACTTCTCATTCCAAATCCATGACATCTTCATCGCCACCATTTCCTTCTCCCATATGTCCATTCAAGTCTGCTCCAGTGAAACCTCTCATCCCCTGGTATGCCTGCCATTACATTGTCCAGTTGTTTCCAGAAATTCACCTTTTCTTCCTCATCACAACCCACCTGTGGTGCATATGAATTTATATTTGCGAGATGTCCATACAAATCCAAATCAGCCTATCTAATTCCCTCTTTACTTCTATGATTTTCTGTTGCAGCTCTCTGTCTAGGATTATTCCCATACCTTTTACTGTCTGTCCCATGGTATTATATCTTATAATCTCCTCCAATCTCTCTTGCCTTGCTTCCTTTCCACTTTGTCTCCTGAACACATATCACTTGTATTCTTATGCTGTTCATCATGTCTGCTATTTCTCTCCCTCTGCGTGTCATTGTCCCAACATGAAGTGTGGCCATTCTGAAGTCTTTCTTCTTCAGTTGTCTCTTCTCTTTTCTGTCTTGCTTGTACCTCTCCTCTCTTCCGTCTTTTCCTCCATTTCCCAACAGCTGCATAGATTCCATTAGCAGCCTGTGAGGGCACAGAACCAATGGCAGTCCTTGTTAACCCGGGCCTTGACCGATCCAGTATGTCATTCCTGGTCTTGTAAATCCACATAATGACTTGGCAAACTTGTATGTTGGATGCCCTTCCGGACACAACCACTAACCCTGTGGATGGGGGCACAGGTAAAGCACTGGATGCCATCCCAGTATTCATGGACTTGTGCCCATGCCTGTTGCCTGAAAATATTTAATTTGTCTCAATGGCTTAAATTCCTCCACTTGACTCGGGGAGGTCCAGAAATGCTTGCAATGCTGTTGTCTGTTCATTGGTGTACCTTCTCTATTCACACTTGGAACCAGTTTCACAAATGCACCAACGACTCCCATCAACAGGCAGTCCTGCTGGTTTCCTTCCTCCACACTGAGGTTCATCTGGAGTTTCTATGTATTCAGATTAAAGAACAGATGCGAAGATGTCTGTTTATTTAAATGCCAAATGAGACAAACAGACCTGGGCGGTGTTAGGTCATGCTTCAGGATCCATTCGTATGTCAACTCGATGGAAAAATTCAGTGTTGTCCACTCAGAGTTTCTTTTTGACTGTTTTACTTTGATTTCACTTCATTCACATGTTTCTTCATGAGCTGAGATGAACGGAGGCAGGTTATGAAGTTCCTGTAACATGACTTGTGTCTACCCCCATCCTCCTCCTTCCACTAGGTCTCCTCATGACTATTTACCACTGATAAGATGTCTTGCTGGAGAGGAGAATAGAAGCATCAGAGGAGTACATCCAGCTTCTATGTGGACGGATAGAAAATAGACAGCAGCTTGTTTAGTGTGTCAGAGTACAGCTCAGTCAGCTGTGGGTTTGGGCCAAGACAGAAAGACATCTGCACCATGGCTCTTCACATAGTGTTGTGTAGCTAAAAGTCATTGACCCAATCAGCACCGCACCATCTGCTCTCATGGACACTCAGAATAGTCAACAGAGTCCACTTATTTCCCCACTGACTGAAAACCAGATGGCTCCAGACCACCTCTGAGGGACTCAAAACCAACTGACACTCCAGTTCCAATGCTGAATGGCTGCATGTCCTGACAAGTTCACAGCACCTCACATGACAACAGGAAGACTGTGTGTGTGTGTGTGTGTGTGTGTGTGTGTGTGTGTGTGTGTGTGTGTGTGTGTGTGTGTGTGTGTGTGTATGTGTGTGTGTGTGTGTGTGAATCAATGGAAAGCAGCAATCGGTGGAAAAATCATTGCAGCCCACCCCCTCCCTGCCCCCTTTCAGCAAAATCGATAAACAGAGATTCTGGAATGTGAATGTTTGCTGTTCTAGTGTGTGTGTGTGTGGGGGGGGGGGGGGTACCTTGGCATGATGGAGGTCCACTCCATACATTGAGAGTTTTTTCACATTTTCCAAGAAATGCAGCTCTGCTTCAGCTGGAGTCATTCCCCTGTGCGCACGCACACACACACACACACGTAATATGAGTTACATAGCTGAATGTGCAGTGGCAGCAGTAAAATGTTCAGACCCTTTATTGTGTGTGTGTACTAACTTGTAGTTTTTATGTAGCTCCATAATCTTCTCTTCCATTTCTTTGGTTTGATTTGGAGCGAAGTGGAGCTCCCTGACATAGTCTGAGCCCGACTCATCTGAAACACAACAACACAACAGAACCACAATATATTACAACACAACACAGGGAAATACACCAACACAACAGAACCACAATATATTACAACACAGGGAAATACACCAACACAACAGAACCACAATATATTACAACACAACACAGTGAAATACAAAAACAACAGAACCACAACATATTACAACACAACAGAACCACAATATATAAAAACACAACACCGTGAAATACAACAACACAACAGAACCACAATATATTGCAACACAGTGAAATACAAAAATGCAACAGAACCACAATATATTACAACACATAGACGCAACAACACAGCTCACCACAACACAACACATGATGCAAAACATCAAGACAGAACAGAGTAGTAGAGTAGAATACATCAGTACAAAACAGAACAAACTAGAATAAAACAGAATGGACTACAACAGAAAAGAACAGATATCAGCATTACCGGGGTCGTAATCTCCCAGCTCTGATTGGATGGTGTAGGAACCCAACACAGTATGAGTAGCAAAGGAACAAGGAAGTCTGCCAGAGACCACGTCATCACGAAGCTGGAGACACAAGTAATATCTGTAGAGAGACAGACAGGCCATATCTAGCGGGAAACACAAGTAATATCTGTAGAGAGACAGACAGGTCATATCTAGCGGGAAACACAAGTAATATCTGTAGAGAGACAGACAGGTCATATCTAGCGGGAAACACAAATAATATCTGTAGAGAGACAGACAGGTCATATCTAGCGGGAAACACAAGTAATATCTACAGAGAGACAGACAGGTCATATCTAGCGGGAAACACAAGTAATATCTACAGAGAGACAGACAGGTCATATCTAGTGGGAAACACAAGTAATATCTACAGAGAGACAGACAGGTCATATCTAGTGGGAAACACAAGTAATATCTACAGAGAGACAGACAGGTCATATCTAGTGGGAAACACAAGTAATATCTACAGAGAGACAGACAGGTCATATCTAGCGGGAAACACAAGTAATATCTACAGAGAGACAAACAGGTCATATCTAGTGGGAAACACAAGTAGTATCTACAGAGAGACAAACAGGTCATATCTAGTGGGAAACACAAGTAATATCTACTTTTCACTTAATATCAAAAAGTCTTTGAAGGACACGAGGTTTGATTGACAGGCGTGAGGTCCTACCTGGTGATGTCCTCAGACAGCTGAGTGGGGTCTGGAGGATAAAACTTAACGTTGAAGGAGAAATTCCACGGAACTCCTGAAGGGACAACAAGAATATTATGAGGATGTGATTAAAGTAACACAGGATCTTACCTGCTGAACAAGAACATGGAAACAACACTTACTCCTAACACAAACAACAGGAAACCCAGCATTAAAACACCACCGGCCTCAGAGACCAGTCTGGTTTAGTTTAGTTTTACTTCTACTTTGGTTTCGAAAGCACTGCTGTCACATTGAAAGATTTTTTTCTTAAGCTGAAGGATGGAGGTTTTATATTTGTTAATCACAAAATATTCTAGTGGAGTTTGTGACAGAAGAATGACTGAAAAACTTTCAGTTCCAAGAAAGAAAAGAAAAGAAAAAAACACCACTGACCTCTGACTTGCTTCTTCATCTCCTTGGACGGGTCCAACCAATTCTAGAGGGCCAAAGGTCAGAGAGACAGAGCGAGAGAGAGAGAGAGCGAGAGAGACAGAGAGAGACTTTCAACAATACTTTAATAAAAAACACAAAATAATGACAACACAAAGATCAACATGGTCAGTAACATCAGATTGACAGAATGTAAATCATCTCAGGACACTCCCCAAGATCAGCTCATCATCCACAACACAGCAAAGCACATCTTTACAACACCACACACTGCCAACACTTCCCAGATCCTCCATCATTGTGAAGTAGCAAAAATCTACTTTCAAACGAGCTCTTAACATTTTTATGAACACAAAAACAGCATCATCATGCCCAGCGTCCTCCAATCTGTTTCTTCTGCTCAGGTATATGGCCATCTTCTTCTCCCCAGAACGAAATTAAGAAGCTGCATTTGGCCTTGTTTTTCCACGAGTACCTGTAGCCAAGAATGAACATGGGGTTGGAAAACACCTCCCCAAACAACCCAAAACATTTTCCAGTAATGTAAACAGTGGCAGCAGTCGACAACATTCCATGAAACAATGAAAGACAGTTTCACCATTAGAGCAAAATGGGCACTCATGGCTGGCATCAGAATTAATAACAGAGACAAAAGCATTAACAGCCACAACACCATGTAAAACCATCCACTGCAGGTCTGCAGCTCTTTTTAACCAATGGTGGTTTGCACAGGGCTCTCCACTCAGGACCAACGCAGTCCCTCAGACCTAGGTGAGCACTCCATGGGGTGTCAGGTTTGCCATTTAATTTGTCCCTGTGCAGAACTTTAACGTACATTTTGTACACTGACCTTCCATTTGGACCCCAAAAAGAAAACACAGAGGGATTCTCACTTTCTAAAAGAGGTCCTGTACAGTCCTTAAAATCTGGGGAAATGTTCACTGAAGGGAAAACATCCTTCTCATCGGGTCTAACAGAACCAATATAATGCTGGACCAACAGCGTCCGCTCACCACTTGTGAGAGTGTCTCTCCATTTATTAAGCTGCAGAGTGATGACGCGAGTTGATCTCAGTCCTAAGCGGGAGGCAAGAGGAGCTGCATTGTCCATGTCTGGGCCTGCATGCTGACTACATGTCCCAGAGTCACCACGTTGGACACACAGAACCGCCTCAGCAGAGTTGGCCCCACTTGACAGACTGCACTGAAACGGAAGCCATGTATGATTGGTTCCTGGAGCAGCCAAAACAAAGAGGCATGTTGTCTTAGTCTCTCTTTGTTTAACAAGTTCCACACCTTGAACAGCCCACAGTAGAAGTCAGGTAGGTCCTTGATGTTAAGCTGTTTCAAGTCCATCAAAACCAAAGATCTGTCCAGTCCCAGGCCACCTAGCTGACTCAGAATGGTGCAAGCCAGCGACCTCCACACTAACTCAGCAGGACCGTACAGAAACCTTTGCAGGAACTGGAAACAGAAGGTAGCCCCCCTGCTGCTCAGGTGGATCAGGCCCTGCCCTCCTTCAACCCTTGGCAGGTACAGCATACACTGAGGCACCCAGTGCAGTTTGTCCCAGAAGAAGTCGACAAGAAGAGCCTGGATCTTAGACAGCAGGCCTGGTGGAGGGTCAACAACTGACAGGCAATGCCATAACATTGATGATATCAAGTTGTTGACAATCAGGACTCAACCTCTGTAGGACATCTCAGTTAAAATCCACTTCCACTTTGCCAACCGACCTTTACCTTTTCAAGAACATTTTCCCAGTTTTTAAGAACAACAGACTGATCACCCAGAAACACTCCTAGATATTTCAGCCCCCCACCTTCCAAGTCAACCCCCCAGGCAAATTGAGCTTTTTCTCCAGTACACCCCCAACACTGACAGCCTCGCTTTTGATCCAGTTAACCTTGGCCGAAGATATTAAGCCAAACTTGACGATGTCCCTCTCCAACATGTCAATATTCTGCTGACTGTTCACCAGAACCACTAGATCATCTGCATAGGCTGACAGTTTTAAGGGTGTGCTACAACCTAGGATCGTTATACCCTGAAGGTCAGACCTGAGTTTGTGTTGCAGCGGCTCAAATGCTAGGGAGTATAACATGCCCGAAAGGGCACAGCCTTGTTTAATCCCCCTTTGCATTTGAAAAGGAGCACCCAAACCACCATTAATTTTCAGCACACTCTGAATGTCACAATACAGAACCTTAAGTTTGCTAATAAAGCCAGGACCAAAACCAAAGGCCCTCAATGTGAGCCACAGATATTCATGCTCAACATGCTCAAAGGCTTTTTCTTGATCAATTGATATGATGCCAGCATTGAGGCCAAACAGCCTACAGATCTCTAAAAAGTCTCGAATCAGAATGATGTTATCTGAAATCCACCTGCCAGGTAGACAGTAGGTCTGGTCACAATGAATCACCTGTCCCATCACTTTACTCAGCCTGGTTGCTAACACCTTTGAGAGGAGCTTATAATCAGTGCAAAGCAGTGACACAGGCCTCCAGTTTGTAATGGACTGTGGGTCACCTTTCTTGGGCAGCAAGGTGAGAACTGCACGCCTGCAGCTCAATGGCAGACGCCCTCTGGCGAGACTGTCACTTAGCACTGCCAGCAGATCCCCCCGGATCACCGACCAGAAAGATTTGTAAAAATCAACAGGTAGACCGTTAATACCAGGAGCTTTCCCACTCTGCATACTCTGCAGAGCAGCATAGAGTTCACCAGAGGAAAGCGCTGCTTCCAACTCTACATTGCTCCACCGGTCCACCTGAGGGAGAGCTGTATAAAAACTCTGAGCCACTGCCTGCTCCTCTCTCTGCTCACAGCTAAATAGGTTACTGTAGAAGCTGACAGCACACTTACGAATCGCAGTATGGCCAGTCAGCACCTGCCCAGTGTCAGATCTTAAGCTGTGAATGAACCGCTTCTGCCCATTCTTACACTCCAGGCCGAAGAAAAAGCGTGATGGGACATCCATCTGGGCTACATGTTGAAAGCGGGACCTGACCAAAGCGCCCTGAGCTGAAACACCCAGCAGGTTGGTCAAACGAGACTTTTTCGCTGCGAGTGCCGCAGTATGGTGTTGGCCCCCTGTGGCCTCAGCCAAGCCCTGGAGTTCCTCTACTTCAGACTCCAGAGCTTTCACTGAAGTCATTGAGGTTCGTGTGCCTTTCCGAGTGTACTGTTGACATAGTTGTCTTATTTGGACTTTTCCAATATCCCACCACTGTTACACAGACACAAAATCTGATATTGTACTTTGGTGGTTTCTCCAAAAACAGACAAAAGTGTCCTTGAAGCTTCTATCCTCCAGTAAGGCTGTGTTAAAATGCCAATAGGCACTACTAGATTTCACACATTTTATAAGGACAGAAACCATTACTAGTGAGTGGTCAGAAAAACCGACAAGGCTGATGATACAACATTTGAACACATTAAACTGATGTTTCAAGCAATAGAAACGATCAAGCCTGGCCATAGACATCAAGTTGTCCTTAACATGTGTCCAGGTGTATTGTCTCTGTTTATTATGACACCCTCTCTACTCATCACACAGTTCATGAGCCTCAATAAGACGAACCAGACGACTGCGAGAGGCAGCATGAGGCTCTGCATGGTTCCTGTCAAACCTGCTGCCCTCAGTACAATTGAAATCTCCACCAATGAATAAATAGTCCTCACTGGTACAATTCTCAATAACCTCATCTAAAACATCCAGGAAGACTAACCTCTCCACTCTCACAACTGGAGCATAAACATTAATAAACACCATTTTTACCTCTTCATACACTGCTGTTAATTTTAACAGGCGGCCTTTAATAACTTCCTCAGACTCGACAGACTGAGGAATAAAATTCCCGCAAAAAATAATACCAACTCCACCACTGTTACTGGTTTTGTGACTTAAAAAGGTCTCACCAGTCCATTCTGTCCGCCAGTCAGCCTCGTTATCAGTGGTATTGTGTGTCTCTTGTACAATAAGCACATCTAACTTTTTAAGAGCACACAGCTTGAAAAGAGAGGACCTTTTCCCACCATTCTGTGACTCATTTAAGTTTAAGCTCCCTATTCTTATGTCCTCCATAATACAGAAAAGAAGTTGCAAAACAGATAAAATGGACAGAGAAAGAGTAAATTGAAAAACTTATTCATCATTCCCTAACTGCCTTCTGACCTTTTGAACTATTTTTTTCAAACGAAAAGTTTCCTGTTCAGTGAAAGCTTTCTCCCCCAGACCACCAGGACTTCTCAGAAAAGTCTTCACTGAATCAAGGATCAAGTTGCAAATCAGGAAACACTTGGTCAACTTTTACATTTCTGGCCTCCTTAGTGTACTGCAAGAATTTCTTAATTCTACAGAGTATCCAGTCTGTTGTTGAGTCCCCGTCTGTGAGGAAGCCACAGACTCCACATCACTGGCTTCATCACCTTCACTCTCATCCGACTGCAGACCCCTACTCTGACGAGAAACCTTTGTTCCTATACTAGAAGGCAGAGACACCTCATCAGGTTTCCTCTTCTTATCCTTGACCTTAGAAGGGCCTTCCTTTACCAATATCACACGTTCCTCCTCCAGAGAACATTCTGCTTCATTAGTTTTAGTCTGTGCGTCCATCACATCACATGTAGTAGTATCTGTGGGACACTTTTCAATAACCTCTACAACATTATCGTCCTGTGTAGGGCCCAGATCAGCAGCACCTGAACCCACAGCCCCTGAACTCGCCGAACCCGGATCGTCAACAACTGAGCCAGCAGCCCCTGCTTTAGCAGAACCCGGATCGGCAACACCCGAACCAGCAGTCTCTGGGTTAGCCGAACCAGGAACAGCAGCACCTGAACCAGCAGCCAGAAACTCAGCTTCACTGGTTTTCTCCCTGCTGCGTTTCTCCCTGCTTTGAGCTCGGCGCCGCAGTCCCAGTCTGCTCGGGGCCCTGTGCAGCCGTCTCACCCTCATCTGGCTCAGCAGTTGATTTCTCTGGACAGGAACGGATGAGATGACCCTCCATTCTGCAGCCAAGACACTTCATTGTCTCTGATGATACAGACACATCGTAGTCAAACCATCAACTCTGAACTTCAAAATCAGATTTAACGCTGCTATGTTCCTCAGAACATAAAGACCTGCTGCCTTCTGAAGGTAACAGCATGTTTTAAAAGTGGAGACTCGCAGCTCATTGGAATCAGTCTTATAGGGGACATTAATTTTCCGTGTCTCGCCAGTTCTCTCCGCAGCATGTCGTTGCTAATGAACGGAGGGACTTTGGACAAAATGACCTTTTTGGCCGGATTGACCAGCAGCACCACCTGAACAAAGGTGTCCTGGATCACCACGCCTTGCTCCACAACTACGTTGACCTTGTCAGTACTGTTGAGAAACACAACGACTCCACTATTCATTCTCCACGTGGACTTCACACTGTCATAACCAACGACTTTTCCGATTGCTAAACCGCAATCTTCTACCGAGCGCTTGAAGTTCGGACAGAGTTTAACTCCATGTCGGCATGTGAACTCCTCCAGCCCCATGCCGCTGACTCCGTGAGTCTGCAGGACTCACAGCCGGGCCGGCCGAACCCGCTCCGCTATCAAAATAAACCACCACCACAACAAATCTGTCAAAATACAAACCCCCAAAAACACGAAACAACGAAACATAGAAAAGTTAGAAAAGATAGAAAACGCCGAAACGCGCACTCACTCACACTTCCGCTCTGCTCTGAGAGAGAGAGAGACACAAAGAGAGACACAGAGAGAGAGACAGAGAGAGAGAGAGAGAGAGAGAGAGAGAGAGAGAGAGAGACACAGAGAGAGACACAAAGAGAGACACAAAGAGAGACACAGAGAGAGAGAGAGAGAGGGAGAAGGAAGTGAGGTATGGGGTCCACTCAGTCCTTCCAGCTACACTAGATGGGACAAGCATCCAGCAGAAACCCTACATGCTGAATTCTGTAGAATGATTCTGAAAATACAAAGGAAAACACCAAACAACGCATGTAGGGCGGAATTAGGCCGGTTTCCATTATTGATAAATGTACAAAAAAGATCTCTAAATTCCTGGATGCACTTAAATACAAGCCCAACAAATACATTGCACTTTAAAGCTCTGAAAACCCAAGAACTGAACCCCGAAAAGAGTCCCCTGAAGCAGCTGGCTCTGAGACTCACTAACCCTGTAACAAATACTAAGACCAACCAACCTCAGGCCAGCACTGCATCCCAAAAAAAGATTACGATAAATCAGCTATAAAACAAACAAACATGAGGATAAATCAGCTATAAAACAAACCAACATGAGGATAAATCAGGCTGTAAAACAAACCAACATGAGGATAAATCAGACTATAAAACAAACCAACATGAGGATAAATCAGCTATAAAACAAACCAACATGAGGATAAATCAGCTATAAAACAAACCAACATGAGGATAAATCAGCTATAAAACAAACCAACATGAGGATAAATCAGCTATAAAACAAACCAACATGAGGATAAATCAGACTATAAAACAAACCAACATGAGGATAAATCAGACTAAAAAACAAACCAACATGAGGATAAATCAGCTATAAAACAAACCAACATGAGGATAAATCAGACTAAAAAACAAACCAACATGAGGATAAATCAGCTATAAAACAAACAAACATGAGGATAAATCAGCTATAAAACAAACCAACATGAGGATAAATCAGCTATAAAACAAACCAACATGAGGATAAATCAGCTATAAAACAAACCAACATGAGGATAAATCAGCTATAAAACAAACCAGCATGAGGATAAATCAGCTATAAAACAAACCAGCATGAGGATAAATCAGCTATAAAACAAACCAACATGAGGATAAATCAGCTATAAAACAAACCAACATGAGGATAAATCAGACTATAAAACAAACCAACATGAGGATAAATCAGCTATAAAACAAACCAACATGAGGATAAATCAGACTATAAAACAAACCAACATGAGGATAAATCAGCTATAAAACAAACCAACATGAGGATAAATCAGCTATAAAACAAACCAACATGAGGATAAATCAGACTATAAAACAAACCAACATGAGGATAAATCAGCTATAAAACAAACCAGCATGAGGATAAATCAGCTATAAAACAAACCAACATGAGGATAAATCAGCTATAAAACAAACCAACATGAGGATAAATCAGCTATAAAACAAACCAACATGAGGATAAATCAGCTATAAAACAAACCAACATGAGGATAAATCAGCTATAAAACAAACCAGCATGAGGATAAATCAGACTATAAAACAAACCAACATGAGGATAAATCAGCTATAAAACAAACCAACATGAGGATAAATCAGCTATAAAACAAACCAACATGAGGATAAATCAGCTATAAAACAAACCAGCATGAGGATAAATCAGACTATAAAACAAACCAACATGAGGATAAATCAGCTATAAAACAAACCAACATGAGGATAAATCAGCTATAAAACAAACCAACATGAGGATAAATCAGACTATAAAACAAACAAACATGAGGATAAATCAGACTATAAAACAAACCAACATGAGGATAAATCAGACTATAAAACAAACCAACATGAGGATAAATCAGCTATAAAACAAACCAACATGAGGATAAATCAGCTATAAAACAAACCAACATGAGGATAAATCAGCTATAAAACAAACCAACATGAGGATAAATCAGCTATAAAACAAACCAACATGAGGATAAATCAGACTATAAAACAAAGCAAGAACAATTATCTGAAACATTGGAACGCTGAAATCAAAACTCAAAACAAACTAGAAGTCTATCGGGCCCTAAAAACAAACTATGATTTGGAAGAACACCTCTTAACTGTCAGAGACAGGAAGCAGCGACAGACCCTCACCAAATACAGGCTCAGTGATCACAGTCTAGCCATTGAAAAGGGGAGACACAAAAAGACCTGGTTGCCAAAAGAGCATCGATCATGTGGTCAGTGCATGACAGATGAGGTGGAGACAGAGGGGCACTTCCTCCTTAAATGTGACAGATTTGAAAAACAGCGCCGGGCTTTTGTCCAGGAGCTGGAACATGTGATCCCAGAGTAGCAGGAAATGGAGGACGCAGGTAAGCAGTGGGTGGTCCTGGGAGGAGGGCAGCGGCGAGCATTGCAGCAAGATTTATATTATCTTGCCACAACCTGAGAGACAGTGGGGGACGGCACCTATTGCTACTGTTGTTGTTTAATATCATAATCATTGTTGTTGTTCCTGTTATTATTATAATCATTGTTGTATTGTGTTGTTGTTGTTTTACATGCTTTGGCAATATATACAAAAATGTATGTCATGCCAAGAAAGCACATATTGAATTAAATTGAATTGAATTGAGAGAGAGAGAGAGGGAGAGAGAGAGAGGGAGAGAGAGAGAGACAGAGAGAGAGAGAGACAGAGAAAGAGAGACAGAGAGACAGAGAGACAGACAGAGCAAGAGACAGACAGACGGGTACCTTCTGGTTGTCTGCATCTCTGAAGGTCAAGCCAAAGTAGTCTCTCTCCAACAGGTTGACGTGTTCACACACCTTCTCAAACAAGACCAGACTTTTAGCCCGCTTCTACACACACACACACACACACACACACACACACACAGTAATTATTGAAAAATATAGTCATTGAAAATTTAAGATAATATCAGCAACATTACTACACAAACTGACAAATACTAACAGTAAAGCTATGAGTTCTCTGTTCATCACCTCCTTTTATCTATCTATCTATCATCTATCATCTATCTATCATCTATCTATCATCTATCTATCTATCTATCTATCTATCTATCTATCTATCTATCTATCTATCTATCATCTATCTATCTATCTATCTATCTATCTATCTATCTATCTATCTATCTATCATCTATCATCTATCTATCATCTATCATCTATCTATCTATCATCTATCTATCAATCTATCTATCTATCTATCTATCTATCATCTATCTATCATCTATCTATCATCTATCTATCTATCTATCTATCTATCTATCTATCATCTATCTATCATCTATCAATCTATCTATCTATCTATCTATCATCTATCTATCTATCTATCTATCATCTATCATCTATCTATCATCTATCATCTATCTATCTATCATCTATCTATCTATCATCTATCTATCATCTATCTATCTATCATCTATCTATCTATCTATCTATCTATCATCTATCTATCATCTATCTATCTATCATCTATCTATCTATCTATCTATCTATCTATCTATCTATCTATCTATCATCTATCTATCTATCTATCATCTATCTATCTATCTATCTATCATCTATCTATCTATCATCTATCATCTATCTATCATCTATCATATATCTATCTATCTATCTATCTATCTATCTATCTATCTATCTATCTATCTATCATCTATCATCTATCTATCTATCTATCTATCATCTATCGATCATCTATCATCTATCTATCTATCATCTATCATCTATCTATCATCTATCTATCTATCATCTATCTATCTATCTATCTATCTATCTATCTATCTATCTATCTATCTATCATCTATCTATCTATCATCTATCGATCATCTATCATCTATCTATCTATCTATCTATCTATCTATCTATCTATCTATCTATCTATCTATCTATCATCTATCTATCATCTATCTATCTATCATCTATCTATCTATCTATCTATCTATCTATCTATCTATCATCTATCTATCATCTATGTATCTATCATCTATCATCTATCTATCCATCATCTATCTATCTATCTATCTATCTATCTATCTATCTATCTATCTATCTATCTATCTATCTATCTATCTATCGATCATCTATCATCTATCTATCTATCTATCTATCTATCTATCTATCTATCTATCTATCTATCTATCTATCATCTATCTATCATCTATCTATCTATCATCTATCTATCTATCTATCTATCATCTATCTATCATCTATGTATCTATCATCTATCATCTATCTATCTATCATCTATCTATCTATCTATCTATCTATCATCTATCATCTATCTATCATCTATCTATCATCTATCTATCTATCTATCTATCTATCTATCTATCATCTATCATCTATCTATCATCTATCTATCATCTATCTATCTATCATCTATCTATCATCTATCTATCACTTCTCTGTCTCAGTGTGCCATAATGAACTGAGATGGATAAAGCAAGAAGATGAGTAAAAGGGTCAGAAAAAGAGAGAGAGCGAGAGAGGGGGAAAGAGAGAGCGAGAGAGTGGGAGAGAAAGAGCGAGAAAGAGAGAGTGAGATTTTTTTTAAAGTAACTTTTATTTTAAGAAAATACAATCATATTCAAACCACAAGCAAATCAATAAATATGTAAAGATAAAAGTAAATCACGTCAGTTCTCCAGACAACACAACAGTTGGTTGTCTTTTACTGAGCACAACACGACATGTCTATAAGCCCAGACAACACTGAGCTGCTCCCCGGGATCTCTCCCCTCTCTGTAAGACCTGCAGTCCATCACCATCCTGGCCTTCACCGTCCTAGCACAGCCAGAGAGAGAGAGCGAGAGAGCGAGAGAGGGGGAGGGCGGGAGAGAAAGAGAGAGCGAGAGAGCGAGAGAGGGGGAGGGCGGGAGAGAAAGAGAGAGCGAGAGAGCGAGAGAGGGGGAGGGCGGGAGAGAAAGAGAGAGCGAGAGAGCGAGAGAGGGGGAGGGCGGGAGAGATTTACCTCCATAGTGCATGTGTAGAGCGAGCCGTCCAGCAGGGTGACTTTACACTGCATGGTCCTAAAGCTCAGAGGGTTCCTCGCTGGAGACCGAGTAATTCTACTGGTAGATGAGAGATGACTGGCAGTGTCCTCAGCCAATGAGCTTTGAGCTTGGCTCTGGGATTGGCCGTCCTCCACACTCTAGATGAATGAGACAGACAGGAAGTAGATTCACATGAATTCATTTCCTTCATCTCGTTCCCTTTTCTTGCTTCTTTTATTTTATGGCATCTTAAAGCTGCCCTGGAGAGAAATAAAGCAACCTTACAGGTTATCAGTTTTCAAGTTTATTTCATTTATATATGTCTGTGAATGTTCTCATTCATCCAGGTCGTCATGGTTATCCAAAGGAGGTGAATCAAGTGCAACTGGACTTGGTATATATCTGTGAAGACGTGTCGCCTCTCATCCAAGAGGCTTCCTCAGTTCTGCCTTTCTGACTAGACCAAGCTAGTCTGACTGGCTGCTGATGAGACTCAGCATTTATCCTCTAGGAGTCGTTGTCAGAGCTATTGATGTGCATGGCTCTTTTGTGTTCCGATGTTTAGCAGCGACGGTCGTTGGGGGTGTTATATAGCACTTTAAGAAAACTTTTGCACTAAAGGGCTTCACAAACAGAACAAATAAACACAACAAATAAGGAGAATAAAGTGAAATAGTTAAAAGATGAAAACAGGTTAAGAACAGTTAAAAGCCAAGGAATAAAAATTGGTCTTAAGACGCGTCTTAAAAAGTTCAACAGACTCGGCCTGTTGAATGGTCTCTGCCGAGGGGCCACTACAGAGAAAGCTCTATCGCCTACCTCTTTTAGACATGACCGGGGGATGAACAACGATCCATAGTGGGAGGACCTAAGGGACCTGGTTGTGTTGTAGGGAGTGAGAAGCTCAGAAATATAGAAAGGGGTGAGACCTTGGAGAGATTTAAAAACAATCAGAGAGATTTTGAGATTGACTGAGAAATGAACAGGGAGCCAGTGAAGGGACGCAATAATAGGTACTATGCCGCCCATTGATTGGATGCGAGACTCCAGCTCTTTTTTAAAAAAAATAAATGTATTTCTAGTTTCCCCCCTTATCCCACCCGATTAACCCAATGGCATATGGCCGGAACTCTTGTGGAATAACTCCCCGGCTCACGTGTCCACAGGAAGGAGATAGGCGTAACACCAGCTTCCTTCCAACTCGTGTCGGCTGCTCTCGCTAGTTTACACGCTGAAGCCTCCTCGCGTGGATTGCGTCACCTTCAGGCCGCGAAGGAGGCGGAGGGAGAACGCTTTCGCTTGCTTGGCTGCAGGCGCCCGGATGGGCCAGAGGGGTCGCTGGACAACGATGAGTCCCCGAACACTACACCGAAACACTACACCGATCTACACCCACTATCCCTCGGGTAAGGGTGGCCTAATGAAGGCCTTACCCCGTGGACGCTCTGGCCGTGACCGGTTACGGCGAGTCTGGGATACGAACCTCCCAGCCACGTGACGAGCGGGCTGCAAGAGTGGCGGGTTATTCCGCTCGGCCACCAGAGCGGCTCCAGTTCTTTTTACTGGTGTTTTATTTACACCCTAGAACTAAAAGTGCAGACAGACAAAGAAAAAACAACATCAGCTTGTACAATCATTAGGGAAATAGTGCTGCTTAGCACTTCAGCTAATACAGCTAAAGAAAACACAAGCTAATACTAACCACTTTAGCCTGCTTCTCAACCAACGGCAGCGTTGTCTTGGATATTCCTCCCAGGCAATCTGCTCAGTCCAAACACGATGCTTGAACATCAACTTTTCTTCAGTCTTACATGCGCTCTTTCATATGCAACCGTAGTGGAAAGCTACAAAGCATAGAGGGACCCAAAACACAAACGAACTCGCCAGCTTACAGTACTACTACAGGCCCTTCTTAGTCCTTGGGTGACGTTTACGGAATTAACAGGCACAACTTCCGGTTTTGAGAATGTCAAAATAAAGGCAAGTATTTCAAATAAAAGCACGTAGAACGGCTGCAATTACAACAGGGGTGATGTGATCTTGTTTTAGAGATCTAGTTAATAACCAGGCGGCAGCATTTCGAAGTACCTGTAGTCGGGAAATGGAAGTCTTAGAAATGCCAAGGTAAAGGGGGTTACAGTAGTTGAGCCCGGATGAAATCAGTGCATGGGTGACTTTCTTAGTCGAAGGGTGATAGGAATGTCTGATTTTAGAAATATTTCTAAGATGGAAAAAGTAGGACCTTACAACGGAATTTATTTGCTTATCAAAAATTCAAGTCATTGTCAAATATCCCACCCAGATTCGTGGCATGTGGTTTGGAGTAGATGGATTCGTGGTCGAGGATTTGAGTGATAAAAGCGGCGTGATGTTGGGGGCCAAAGAATAAGATCTCAGTCTCATTTTCAGTTAGTTGTAAGAAATTTTGGGCCATCCAGCTTCTAACATCGTGGAAACAGTCTTTTAATCAAGTGAGGCCTGGGTGGCGTAGCGGTCTATTCAGTTGCCTACCAACACGGTGATCACCGGTTCAAATCCCCCGTGTTACCTCTGGCTTGGTCGGGTGTCCATACAGACACAATTGGCCATGTCTGCGGGTGGGAAGCCAGATGTGGGTATGTGTCCTGGTCACTGCACTAGCGCCTCCTCTGGTCGGTCAGGGTGACTGTTCAGGGGGAGGGGGAACTGGGGGGAATAGCGTAATCCTCCCACGCGCTATGTCCCCTGGTGAAACTCCTCACTGTCAGGTGAAAAGAAGCAGCTGGTTACTCTACATGTATTGGAGGAGGCATGTGGTAGTCTGCAGCCCTCCTGGATCAGCAGAGGGGGTGGAGCAGAGACCAGGATGGCTCAGAAGAGTGGGGTAATAGATACAATTGGAGAGAAAAAGGGGGGGAATCAAGTGAGGCCTGCCATATTTGGGGAATTGAGGGGGAAGTAGATCTGGGTGTTGCCCACATAACAATGGAAAGAAATATTGTGATTTTGAATGATTTTTCCTAACGGGAGCATGTAAAAGGAGAACAGAGTGGAGCTAAAATTGAACTCTGTGGCACCCCATATGCAAGAGTTACAAGAGTGGCGTATGAGGTGCCAGTCGAACTAGTGACACTGTTTCTACTCTCTCAAACACTGTTTTATAAGAGTGGAACCAGACAAGGGCAGCCCCAGAAATACCCACCCAACGACTGAAGCAGGATAGTGTGGTCAACAGTGTCGAAGACTGCACTGAGATCCACAAGAATTGGGATAGAGCAGTTGCCAGCATCAAGTCCATCACTACTAAATCTGCATTCTTTCACCTCAAAAGCATCTCAAGACTCTGGTCATCACTCAGACTCCATGGCAGAGATCCTGATCCATGCCTTCATCACCTCCCATTTGGCTTCTATTAATGGGATAAAATCACTAGTACTAATCCAGGTTTCTGTGATAAAAAAAAAAACATGTCCAGATTATTTGAGGAAATAATGTCTGGACAAATAAATGACTTATTTGATAAAGATCTCACATTCAGCAGGGCAACTTTGGCAGGTGTTATAACAGGGAGCCTGACTGGTCTAATGATATTCAGATTATCATAACTGATGCTTCTATTAACTGTAGGAGGAGACTGGAGAGTGGGCCCAGCCAGGTTTGAGTAATTTTTGCATACTGCATTGTAATAGGGCTTGTGTCGTCTATTGTTGATAATGACTGAAATGGTGGCAATAATCTCAGGACATGAGTTGGGCTGTAGGAGCTGGTGGGACCAATAGGAGGTCAGGGAGATGGTATTAGGGGTGAAGAAGAACAATTAGTGGCCAGTATGTCCTCTCCAGAGCTGTTGTTGGGCGAGTGGCAGCCAGTCAGTGATATCAGGCTGTAGTAACAGTTTTTGAGTTAATTAAAGAGATGGTTAAAGTCCTGTTTTAAATCCTCAGGCTGCTGCTTAGTGGTGTCGTTGGTGCCAACACAGATGATAACATTGCAGAAATATGGGTACTTGCTGAGGAGAGACGGGATCTGCTACAAAATATCTGCAATTTTGGCACCTGGGAGGTAATTGGTCACTGTAGAAATTGAATTTATTTTCCTTACAACTAAATCTCTGACTATCAGAGATGTAGCCAGCTGCAGTGAGAGCTGACAGCATGAAGAGGTGGTCACCACCCAGGGAACATCATGGTTGTCAGGTGGGTAGGGATGTCTTTGACAGCATGCCCTCTCTGGTTCAGAGGCCAAAACTGGAAAGCGGGTTGCAGGACCGGGTGAACTGCACGTAGCAGGGTCTTGAAGAGGGGGCATGTCATTGTGAGGGACGGTTAGTAGGGTAAACAGACTGCGTGGACACAGCGTGGAGAGTGGAAGCAGTGATGAGGGGTCTTCAGACTCCGGGGATGAAGATGGAATGTGGTGACTCAAAGTTGGGGGAAATCCTGCTCATCCAGGACAAAAAAATCTGTTGTTTAGCTGAAGGAGCTGAGGTGGATAGGGTTAAGAGGGAAGGTTTTCACCATGTTTACCCTTACGGGCAGCTATCCATGGCTCCTTATGGCTAGGAGTGGCACTAACCAGGGTGTTGGGCTTAGCTCCCAGCTGGGTCCAATTGTCTGCCGCCTGGGCAGCGGCACCATCCAGGTTATGTACTTAGTACCAAAATAAATGGCTGGTAATAATGGTTACCTGTTTGGGTGTGGAGTGGTCGGCAGCCTCAGGAAAAGACTCCGCCTCTGTGGGCCGGCCTTGGCTTGCCTCTTGCTGCACAGCGGGCTCTGTCGTCATGGTGATTCACCTGAGAGGCAACAACAGCATGGTTACTATGAAAACATGGCTCACCTTGAAAAGATGGATGACTTCCTGGAACTAGGAGAGGAAGGAAAATCTAAGAGGCTGATTGGCTGCGTGAGAAGAACAGTTACTCAGAGGAGTCACTAAGTAAAATATCACTAGTAAAATATCACTTGACAAAGACAAGTTGCAGACAAAAGCAATCAGAAACCAGCTAAACACTGGTAAGATGGCAACGCGGGTAGATGCAGCGACCTCACCCGGACCAAACAATTCAGTGTATTTCTTCTCTAATGTGTCTGACACTGCAAGAAAGAACGTCAACTCTACTGGGAAACACAATTACAACCGTAAAGCACTTCTGGACATTGGAAATATGATCACACATGATCAGATACCAGCTTATTTGGACGATCTGTGTTTTCTTGGCTTACTACGTGACCCAGAAACCATTGCTACAGGACATCCCCCTGCGGCTACCAGCTTGAGAAAGTGCCAGAGGCGGTGTGAGAGAACCCAGAAGCATGGCGTGCTTCTGTGCTAGGCTAAAGGCTAACCCCTCCAGACCAGCTCTCCTGTCCATTTTACTTGCAAATGTACACTCTCTGGAAAATAAAATGGACTGCGTACAGCTTCGACGGGCATCCCAGCGTGAAACTAAGAACTGTTGTATTTTTGTCTTGGCTGAAACCTGGCTTCACAGCAACATACCGGACACGGCCATACAGCTAGACAGGCTTGCGTGCTTCCAAGCTAACAGAGCATTATCTTCGTCAGGTGGTGGCTTGTGTGTTTACATTAACAAGGAATGGTGTGCAAACGCTGTGATGGTGTCCAAACACTACTCTCCATTCGTGGAGTCCACAGTTGTGAAGTGCCGGCCATACTACCTGCCAAGAGAATTCACCTTTGTTATTGTGGCCGTGTACTTGCCCCCGAGCGCCAATGCCTCAGAGGCACTGCGCGAACTACACAATGGCATCAGCAAACAACAAACCGCGTACCCTGACAGATTTTTCATTATTGGTGAGGATTTCAATCATGCAAACCTGAAGACTGTATTTCCTACATTCTATCAACATGTAAACTTCGCCACCAGGGAAAACAACAAACTGCACCTCATTTACACTAATGAGAAGAATGCATACAGAGCATTGCCCCGCCCCCACCTGGGAAACTCAGACCACATCTCTGTTATGATAATTCCTACATACAGGCCACTTCTGAAACTTGCCAAACCGGTTCAGCAACAGATCAGGGTCTAGCCAGAGGGTCTATCTCAGCTCACCAGGACTGCCTTGAGAGCACCGACTGGGGCATTTTCAAAGCAGCAGCCTCCTCTGGTCAGTACATGATCTGGAGGAATGCACAGTGACAGCCTACATCAATAAGTGTACAGAAGATGTCACAGTCACCAAAACCATCTCTTTGCAGGCCAACCAGAAGCCCCGGCTGACAGCAGAAGTCCAGGCGCTGCTGAGGACCCGGAATGCTGTATTCAGATCCGGTGATAAGGCAGCCCTCAAGACAGCAAGGGCCAACCTGTTGTGGAACATCAGGGAGGCCAAAAGACAATATGTACAGAGAATCAACAGCCACTTCACTGATAGCAGAGAGGCACAGCGCTTGTGGAAGGGTGTCCAGGCCCTCACTGGCTACAAGCCTCCTCCTCCTCAGACCTGTGGCGGTGCCCCCACCTTCCCAGATGCACTGAATGACTTCTACACATGATATGAGAGACTGAACAACGTGCCGGTGGTGAAGACTACATCCCTGATGGATGACCAGGTTCTGCAGGTGACCACAGATGACGTGAGACAGACCCTCTCCAGAGTCAACCCACACAAAGCTGCGGATCAGACAGAATCCCAGGCCGATGGCCGATGTCCTTGCTGACATCTTAAACATCTCGCTGTCCCAGGCAGTCATCCCCATGTGTTTCA
Source organism: Lampris incognitus (assembly GCF_029633865.1). Lineage (NCBI taxonomy): Eukaryota > Metazoa > Chordata > Actinopteri > Lampriformes > Lampridae > Lampris > Lampris incognitus. The sequence goes on along the minus strand of NC_079229.1, from coordinate 39,354,691 downwards.
AGTCTACCACCACCATACCAGTGCCATACCAGGTGAATGTTGTTTGAGCTCAATTCAAAATTAATGACTCAGCAGTGCTGTTGTGTCAGAAACAAACCCCAAATCCTGGTTGAACCCGAGTTTTACTTGTTGATGTTGTACTATCTGTTAGTAAAGGTCTTTTACCAGCTTGTTCTGTCATACCTCGTTGTTAGAAACAACAGCTTCACTTCTTCAAACTCAACACTACCTGCCTTCTTCCTCATCTGGCTGCTATGATGAAGATGGGAAACACTATGCACCCTATAATTTTTCCTGGCAAAGCCCTACCAGACACCAACCATCCACATAAAATACATCAAATACTACACAATATTTGTGCCTAAGGTTTCTGAATGAAAAGGTACGTATGTGTCTGTTCTACTTCCAGGCTGACTGCTGACCTCATCAACCTAGGCCTTGGTGTGGCAATGAATGTTGTGTTGCTATTGTGAGCCATCAGGCATATGGGTTGCCAGGGTTACAGGGCTTTGCATGGTGCAGGATCTGACACAGCTGTCAAAGAGAGAGAGACACACACAGAGAGGGGGGGAGAGAGAGACAGAGAGACAGAGAGATTAGGGTTTAAAGAGGGACAATCTAATCTGATTTTGTTTTTATTCTGCACAGATGTGGGCCAAAATGGGAGTCTGTGTGTGTGTGTGTGTGTGTGTGTGTGTGTGTGTGTGTGTGTGTGTGTGTGTGTGTGTGTGTGTGTGTGTGTGTGTGTGTGTGTGTGTGTGTGTGTGTGTGTGTGTGTGTGTGTGTGTGTGCGTGTGTGTGTAGAGATTTGTACCACATTCTCCCTCAGACAGACAGAAACGACACCAAAACCAGAGAAGAGCCAGAGAAAGATAGAATGATAATCGATGATGGAGGATAGATAGTAGTCGGTGGTTTGAGTTACATCAACTCTCAGTATCTTCTGCTGGTGTACCACTGACAGCATCTTAAGGTTGTACTACTGTTAAAACTGCACAGAAACTCATAATCTGATCTGCTGCCCACTGAAGACATAGCACAGTGCCTTGGTAAGGCCAACACATCATTAATACCGTTACTATTAATATCATTATTATCAATATCATTATTAATACAGTTAAAAACATCACCAATATAATTAATATCAATATTATTAAAATAAATAATACCATGAATATAATCATCACTATTATCTTTGTCATCATCCCACCCTGCTCATTGCTACCATCAGGTAAGAGATAGCAGAGTCTATGCATCAAAACCAAGACCTCCCCAAGTGAGCAGAGCTGCTTCCCACCAGCCACTCATTTTCTCAGAAAGACAGAGATGGACTGATGCATTCATGTAGAGGACAGGAATGATACATTCCTGTCCTCTACACACCGGACATGTGTAGGGATGAGGTGTTGATATGTATCATTCCTGTCCTCTACACACCAGACATGTGTAGGGATGAGGTGTTGATATGTATCATTCCTGTCCTCTACTCACCGGACATGTGTAGGGATGAGGTGTTGATACGTATCATTCCTGTCCTCTACACACCAGACATGTGTAGGGATGAGGTGTTGATACGTATCATTCCTGTCCTCTACACACCAGACATGGTTAGGGATGAGGTGTTGATATGTATCATTCCTGTCCTCTACACACCAGACATGTGTAGGGATGAGGTGTTGATACGTATCATTCCTGTCCTCTACACACCAGACATGTGTAGGGATGAGGTGTTGATATGTATCATTCCTGTCCTCTACACACCGGACATGTGTAGGGATGAGGTGTTGATACGTATCATTCCTGTCCTCTACACACCGGACATGTGTAGGGATGAGGTGTTGATATGTATCATTCCTGTCCTCTACACACCGGACATGTGTAGGGATGAGGTGTTGATATGTATCATTCCTGTCCTCTACACACCAGACATGTGTAGGGATGAGGTGTTGATACGTATCATTCCTGTCCTCTACACACCAGACATGTGTAGGGATGAGGTGTTGATATGTATCATTCCTGTCCTCTACACACCGGACATGTGTAGGGATGAGGTGTTGATACGTATCATTCCTGTCCTCTACACACCGGACATGTGTAGGGATGAGGTGTTGATATGTATCATTCCTGTCCTCTACACACCGGACATGTGTAGGGATGAGGTGTTGATATGTATCATTCCTGTCCTCTTCACACCAGACATGTGTAGGGATGAGGTGTTGATATGTATCATTCCTGTCCTCTACACACCAGACATGTGTAGGGATGAGGTGTTGATATGTATCATTCCTGTCCTGTTCACACCAGACATGTGTAGGGATGAGGTGTTGATACGTATCATTCCTGTCCTCTACACACCAGACATGTGTAGGGATGAGGTGTTGATACGTATCATTCCTGTCCTCTACACACCGGACATGTGTAGGGATGAGGTGTTGATACGTATCATTCCTGTCCTCTACACACCAGACATGTGTAGGGATGAGGTGTTGATACGTATCATTCCTGTCCTCTACTCACCAGACATGTGTAGGGATGAGGTGTTGATACGTATCATTCCTGTCCTCTACACACCAGACATGTGTAGGGATGAGGTGTTGATATGTATCATTCCTGTCCTCTTCACACCAGACATGTGTAGGGATGAGGTGTTGATATGTATCATTCCTGTCCTCTACACACCAGACATGTGTAGGGATGAGGTGTTGATATGTATCATTCCTGTCCTCTTCACACCGGACATGTGTAGGGATGAGGTGTTGATATGTATCATTCCTGTCCTCTACTCACCGGACATGTGTAGGGATGAGGTGTTGATATGTATCATTCCTGTCCTCTACTCACCGGACATGGTTAGGGATGAGGTGTTGATATGTATCATTCCTGTCCTCTACTCACCGGACATGGTTAGGGATGAGGTGTTGATATGTATCATTCCTGTCCTCTACACACCGGACATGTGTAGGGATGAGGTGTTGATACGTATCATTCCTGTCCTCTACACACCAGACATGTGTAGGGATGAGGTGTTGATATGTATCATTCCTGTCCTCTACACACCAGACATGTGTAGGGATGAGGTGTTGATATGTATCATTCCTGTCCTCTACACACCAGACATGTGTAGGGATGAGGTGTTGATATGTATCATTCCTGTCCTCTACACACCGGACATGTGTAGGGATGAGGTGTTGATACGTATCATTCCTGTCCTCTACACACCGGACATGTGTAGGGATGAGGTGTTGATATGTATCATTCCTGTCCTCTACACACCAGACATGTGTAGGGATGAGGTGTTGATATGTATCATTCCTGTCCTCTACACACCGGACATGTGTAGGGATGAGGTGTTGATACGTATCATTCCTGTCCTCTACACACCAGACATGTGTAGGGATGAGGTGTTGATATGTATCATTCCTGTCCTCTACACACCAGACATGTGTAGGGATGAGGTGTTGATACGTATCATTCCTGTCCTCTACACACCAGACATGTGTAGGGATGAGGTGTTGATATGTATCATTCCTGTCCTCTACACACCGGACATGTGTAGGGATGAGGTGTTGATACGTATCATTCCTGTCCTCTACACACCGGACATGTGTAGGGATGAGGTGTTGATATGTATCATTCCTGTCCTCTACACACCAGACATGTGTAGGGATGAGGTGTTGATATGTATCATTCCTGTCCTCTACACACCAGACATGTGTAGGGATGAGGTGTTGATATGTATCATTCCTGTCCTCTACACACCGGACATGTGTAGGGATGAGGTGTTGATACGTATCATTCCTGTCCTCTACACACCAGACATGTGTAGGGATGAGGTGTTGATATGTATCATTCCTGTCCTCTACACACCAGACATGTGTAGGGATGAGGTGTTGATATGTATCATTCCTGTCCTCTACACACCAGACATGTGTAGGGATGAGGTGTTGATACGTATCATTCCTGTCCTCTACACACCAGACATGTGTAGGGATGAGGTGTTGATATGTATCATTCCTGTCCTCTTCACACCAGACATGTGTAGGGATGAGGTGTTGATACGTATCATTCCTGTCCTCTACACACCAGACATGTGTAGGGATGAGGTGTTGATACGTATCATTCCTGTCCTCTACACACCGGACATGTGTAGGGATGAGGTGTTGATACGTATCATTCCTGTCCTCTTCACACCGGACATGTGTAGGGATGAGGTGTTGATACGTATCATTCCTGTCCTCTTCACACCAGACATGTGTAGGGATGAGGTGTTGATACGTATCATTCCTGTCCTCTACACACCAGACATGTGTAGGGATGAGGTGTTGATACGTATCATTCCTGTCCTCTTCACACCGGACATGTGTAGGGATGAGGTGTTGATACGTATCATTCCTGTCCTCTACACACCGGACATGTGTAGGGATGAGGTGTTGATATGTATCATTCCTGTCCTCTTCACACCAGACATGTGTAGGGATGAGGTGTTGATATGTATCATTCCTGTCCTCTACACACCAGACATGTGTAGGGATGAGGTGTTGATATGTATCATTCCTGTCCTCTACACACCAGACATGTGTAGGGATGAGGTGTTGATACGTATCATTCCTGTCCTCTACACACCGGACATGTGTAGGGATGAGGTGTTGATACGTATCATTCCTGTCCTCTACACACCAGACATGTGTAGGGATGAGGTGTTGATACGTATCATTCCTGTCCTCTTCACACCAGACATGTGTAGGGATGAGGTGTTGATATGTATCATTCCTGTCCTCTACACACCAGACATGTGTAGGGATGAGGTGTTGATACGTATCATTCCTGTCCTCTACACACCGGACATGTGTAGGGATGAGGTGTTGATACGTATCATTCCTGTCCTCTACACACCAGACATGTGTAGGGATGAGGTGTTGATACGTATCATTCCTGTCCTCTACACACCAGACATGTGTAGGGATGAGGTGTTGATATGTATCATTCCTGTCCTCTACACACCAGACATGTGTAGGGATGAGGTGTTGATATGTATCATTCCTGTCCTCTTCACACCAGACATGTGTAGGGATGAGGTGTTGATATGTATCATTCCTGTCCTCTTCACACCAGACATGTGTAGGGATGAGGTGTTGATACGTATCATTCCTGTCCTCTACACACCAGACATGTGTAGGGATGAGGTGTTGATATGTATCATTCCTGTCCTCTACACACCGGACATGTGTAGGGATGAGGTGTTGATATGTATCATTCCTGTCCTCTACACACCGGACATGTGTAGGGATGAGGTGTTGATATGTATCATTCCTGTCCTCTACACACCGGACATGTGTAGGGATGAGGTGTTGATATGTATCATTCCTGTCCTCTACACACCAGACGTGTAGGGATGAGGTGTTGATATGTATCATTCCTGTCCTCTACACACCGGACATGTGTAGGGATGAGGTGTTGATATGTATCATTCCTGTCCTCTACACACCGGACATGTGTAGGGATGAGGTGTTGATACGTATCATTCCTGTCCTCTACACACCGGACATGTGTAGGGATGAGGTGTTGATACGTATCATTCCTGTCCTCTACACACCGGACATGTGTAGGGATGAGGTGTTGATACGTATCATTCCTGTCCTCTACACACCGGACATGTGTAGGGATGAGGTGTTGATACGTATCATTCCTGTCCTCTACACACCGGACATGTGTAGGGATGAGGTGTTGATACGTATCATTCCTGTCCTCTTCACACCGGACATGTGTAGGGATGAGGTGTTGATATGTATCATTCCTGTCCTCTACACACCAGACATGTGTAGGGATGAGGTGTTGATACGTATCATTCCTGTCCTCTACACACCAGACATGTGTAGGGATGAGGTGTTGATACGTATCATTCCTGTCCTCTACACACCAGACATGTGTAGGGATGAGGTGTTGATACGTATCATTCCTGTCCTCTACACACCGGACATGTGTAGGGATGAGGTGTTGATATGTATCATTCCTGTCCTCTACACACCGGACATGTGTAGGGATGAGGTGTTGATACGTATCATTCCTGTCCTCTTCACACCGGACATGTGTAGGGATGAGGTGTTGATATGTATCATTCCTGTCCTCTACACACCAGACATGTGTAGGGATGAGGTGTTGATACGTATCATTCCTGTCCTCTACTCACCGGAAATGTGTAGGGATGAGGTGTTGATATGTATCATTCCTGTCCTCTACACACCAGACATGTGTAGGGATGAGGTGTTGATACGTATCATTCCTGTCCTCTACACACCAGACATGTGTAGGGATGAGGTGTTGATACGTATCATTCCTGTCCTCTACACACCAGACATGTGTAGGGATGAGGTGTTGATACGTATCATTCCTGTCCTCTACACACCGGACATGTGTAGGGATGAGGTGTTGATATGTATCATTCCTGTCCTCTACTCACCGGACATGTGTAGGGATGAGGTGTTGATACGTATCATTCCTGTCCTCTACACACCAGACATGTGTAGGGATGAGGTGTTGATATGTATCATTCCTGTCCTCTTCACACCAGACATGTGTAGGGATGAGGTGTTGATATGTATCATGCGCACATGCTCAAGGGTTCAGAGGAAAGAGTCAGTAAATGACATGAACAGTACGCCTCTGTCTCCAGTCCAGTTATTCATAAAGTAGGTAAAAATAGTACACGACATGGTGTCTGAAGTCTTCCACCTCGTCTCTAACATAAATACAGCAGCCATGAGCAAATGAGGGATTTTCCTTCTAGTTTGTGAAGTTCAATAGCTGAGCTACGGTGGCATCTACAACCGGCAACCATCTGATGGAAAAACTCAATGTGGTAGAAGAAGAATCACCTATGTGGACAACCTATTAAGGGACACAGGGGTGGAGAACGTACAAGAGCTAAAAACGATCAGGAAAGAGCGGGATAGTTGGAAATGCCGTGTGGAAGCACTTATTGGGTGTCCTGATGGATGACCTAGGTGAGGTGAGGCCATACAGGGGAGCCATGTTTCTACGACAGTTAACTTTACAGAGAAGTCATTGGAAAGTAAAGGGACCATATTCCTGATTTTCTATTAGTCCTCAAAGGACTTTGGACTTTGGTGACTTGGCTAGTTGGCAAAATTGGATCTGACGCTTTGAAAGACTTCAACTAGCAGCAGGACTCACGTCAAAGAGAGGAGTATCAAGTGAATTCGCTGTTATACACAACAGAAGACATGGCAGATGATGTACTGAACACATTAGCAATATCAGACGAAGACAAGAACAAATATGAGAAGGTCAGAGAAGCTTTCAACAAACATTTCACGTCAACATCATGTGATATAAGAAAGGTCATGAGCCTGGAGAAACAGCAGAAACATTTTTTACAGCTTTTCATAAAATTGCAGAGCATTACCAGCATGGAGTTCTCAAGGAGGAGATGATCAGAGACCGACTGATAGAGGGCATCAGGGATCGTGCACTTTCAGAGAAGTTCCAGCTAGATTAGGAGCTAACTCCCATTAAGGCCATTATTAAAATAAGACAAAGTGAGGAAATTAAAAAGCAGCAGCCTGTACTGCGACAAACTGGCACATACCTCGGCGAGTCAAACATGGATGCAGTAAGATTCAAGCCCAAACAGAAATATTCACCACATTGAAAAAGTGTTCCTAAAAGAAAGGAAAGAGCAAACAGATGCGGACGGTGTGGGAAGATACATGAAAATTCACCCAATGCTTGCCCTGCATGCACAGCTTACTGCAAGAAATGTCAGAAAAAGGGGCGTTTTGCAGCATTCTGTAAAACCCAATAATGTTTGGCAGAGGTCTGTTGCAGTAAATGGTCAGCAGATCTTGTTCAGACTGGATACTGAAGCTGCAGTGACAGCCATCCCGAAACACATGCACTCCAAGAAGATACATGGAAAGCTGTGACCTGCAACCAAAAGACTGTGTGGGACCAAGCCATGCTGCAGTACAGGTAAAGGGACACTTTATTGCTGACACTGGCCACAAGGGAACTATTGTGAAACAGCAGGTGTATGTAGTACTAGCTTCACCCACTCCACTGCTTGGCTTATCAGCATTAAAAGACCTCTGCTTGCTTAGTCCAGTGGAAGCTACGACATAGCTCAGTGTCCCACGGTTTTTAGTGGCTTAGGTACGCTAGAGGAAGAATACAAAATTAAACTAAAAGAAACAGCCACTCCCTTATCCTTGCTGTGCCATGCCACGTACCATTGCTCTGAAGGGGAAAAGTCCAAGAGGAACTTAAAAGGATGGAGGAACAGAACAGCAGGTTATTTCACCCATCAAGGCAGCTACAGAGTGGTGTTCTGGAATGGTGTGTGTTAAAGTGTGTTGTTTCCTTCTACTAATGAGACTGTACAACTCATCTCAACCCCACTGGGCTATAAACGGTAATAATAACTTCGGCATGTAAGGTTATACATCACGCTCAGTCCGTTATTCAAGGTGCAGCAACATAAACGACCTCTGTGGAAACAAGGAACTAAACAATGGTTCCTAACAATAGTTCCTATTGGTACATCCTTTCTCTTTTCAGAGTTTCTTCTTTTTTAGAACCTTTAATACATTTTTTTAATTGTCTATTGCTGTAAACAATAAAATATATTTTTTAAATTGTCTATCGCTCTAAACAATAAAGTATAAACAAAACTCTTTGTTACTAACAGTGCTGGAATATCAACATTCGAAATGTTTTTCATATTAACAATGACATATATTTATCAGTTACTTATAGCTCCTAATGAAAATGATCATTATCAACGACTGTGTATCAAAGTGCTATGGCTTCTCTTCACAGTTTAACATAACCAAAGTTTAAATGAATACCTGAACTTGCAGATAACCAGGTGAACAAGAACACATGTACACAACATTTGTGATTCACTTTTTTTTCCTTTTCATCCATGCCCCCCCCCCCCCCCCAAAGTCCATTAGTGCTACAGATCCATTCATCTGTGTGAGGTCACAAAGCAGCCTTGGCTTTGAGCGAGAGTCTTTTTGCTGTCTTAACGGCTGACTCAGCTTTGCCGTTGCTTTGCGGGTAACCTGGTGATGAGGTTTTATGTTGAAATCCCCACAGTCGACTGAACTTCTGGAATTCTTGTGACGAATACTGTGGGCCATTGTCCGAGATTACAATATCTGGGATACCTTGGCGGGCAAAATGAGCTTTCAGCTTCTGTATCACTGTGGTTGACTTGGTATCTGCCAGGTAATCTATTTCCCAAAAATTTGAGAAAAAAATCAACAATTATGAGGTAGTCTTTGTTGTCAAACATGAACAGATCCGTGCCCACCTTTGCCCACGGCCTGCTTGGCACATCATGTGACATTAGTGTTTCTTTTTGTTGCTTAATGTCCATTGATCTGCAGATGTCACACTTTGCTATATATGATTTTATTTGGTCGTTCATGCCCTGCCAATAGACACACTCCCTAGCCCTCCGTAGGCATCCTTCCACACCCAGATGTGATGCGTGTAGGCGGCAAGTGATGTCTTTCCTCAATGCATCAGGGATGACAGCGCGCTCACTCCTGAACACTATTCCATCTTGGTGGCTTAACTCCTCTTGGAATGAGAAGTAGGGCTTGATTTCCCTCGGTGTTTTTGACTTATCGTCAGGCCATCCTTGCTGCATCATTTTGATGAGAAGCTGCAGTGTTTCATCCTCTTTTGTGGCAGATCGTGTATCATGTAGCCTGTCTGCTGCGATAGGTAAGTGTTGTGCCATGTTGACAGTCTCTAGTTCTGCATCCGGTGCACTCTCAGGAAGATAAGCTCTGCTCAGAGTGTCTGCTAGCAGCATGTCTCTACCTGGCACATATACTACATCTAGATCATACTTTTGTATGCGCAGCATCAGTCCCTGCAGCCTTTTGGGTGCACTTAGTAGAGGTTTTCTCACTATTGTTTCCAACGGCTTGTGATCACTTTGCACCGTCACTTTTCGGCCGTATGTGTACTGGTGAAATCTTTCCATGCTAAAAACCATTGCTAAGAACTCCTTTTCTATTTGTGCATACCCACGCTCTGTTTGAGTGAGTGCTCTGCTTGCAAATGCTATTGGCTTACCCATCTGCGCCTAAGCCTGTGTCTGAAGCATCACACTGCACTGTGAGTTCCTCATCTGGGTTGTAATATTTCAGTACTGGGACCTTTGCTATAGTCTCTTTCAATTTGAGGAAAGCCTCTCGTGCTGTGCTGTCCAGTTCCACTCCCTGTTTTTGTGTGTCAAATCTCTCAACACTATGCACTGGTCTGAGAGGTGGGGACAAAACTTGGCTAGATAATTTACCATACCTAGCAGCCTTTGCACTCCTTTCACATCAGTCGGTGCCGGCATCTTCTCAACGGCAAGCACTTTCTCTGGATCCGCCCTGAGTCCATCAGCCGTCAGGCGGTGTCCAATGTATGTGGTCTCCTTTTGTCTCAGCTTGAATTTGTCTTTGTTCAGCTTGATGTTCTTTTGTCTGCATCTTTCAAGAAACAGTCTCAGTTTTCCATCATGGTCACGCTCAGCTTCCTCCTGTGTTTCCCCTTGGCCTGTGATCAGTACATCGGCAGCTATAATGTACAAGCCCGGTACACCGTCCAGCGCTTGTGTGAGCTTTCTCTGAAAGATTTCTGGGGCCGGACTTATCCCCATTGGCATCCTCAGCCACCTGTAACGTCCGAATGGAGTGGCAAATGTTGTTAGATAGCTGGACTCCTCCTCCAGCTGCACATGCCAGAATCCACTCTTGACATCACACACTGTGAACACTTTTGCTTTTGACAAGTCCGGTAAAATGTCCTCAATGGTTGGCAGTGGGAAGTGACTGCGCTTTAGAGCTTTTTTTCAAAGGCTTGGGATCGATACACACTCTTGGTTTCCCACTTGGTTTCTGTACCACCACCATTGCACTGATCCAATCTGTACTGCCTTCCACAGGTGTTATGATCCCTCTTTGCTGTAGGTCCTGTAGCTCGTCCTTCAGCGGTTTCATCATGGCGACTGGGACCCGCCTCTTTGGCAGCTGTACTGGTTTCACTGTGCTGTCCACCTCTATTTTGTATTTTCCCTCGAGGCAGCCATCGCCAATGAACACATCAGCATACTCATCTTTAATTTGTCCCATTATCCACTGTCCTGTTGTTGTTTCTGTTGTGACAATACTGTCTATTGTCATGATGTTTTCATATTGCACTTTTATCAATTTCATGGCCTCACTGGCTCTCCTACCCAGCAGAGGCACTGTACCAGCTGCAGTCACCACCTGGAACTCTAAGCGATATAGCTTGTTGTTTCTCGGGTTTCTTATTTTCACTTTACATTTTTCCAGTGGTTTTAATTTGGTTTTATTATACATTACTAGTACACTCTTCGTGTGTTCTAATTTGGCATCTGGATTCAGCAGGTTAATTGGGATGATATTGCAACTGGCACCACAGTCTATTTGGAATTTGACCATGTCCTTGCCTAGAAGCATGCCAGCATAGAGAAGCTGAGTTTTCTTCATTTTCTCAGTTTCTTTTACATCCTCTACAGTCTCTGTATGCACATCTTTCCCTGTGTCAGTCTCTACTGCATCCACAGTTTTTGTCTCAGTTTCAGTGACACAGGTGATAATATCTTCATATTCATCACTCTCAGATTCAGTTGTTATTTTACTCACATATTTCTTTTTCCTTAGTTCCGGCTTTGCTCTGCATTTTGCTGCAAAGTGGTTCTCTCTTCCACACTTTGTGCACTTCTTCCCAAACGCTGGGCACTTTTGTTTACGTTTCTCATGCGTTTTTCCACAATATCTGCACTCCACAGTGTTGCTCGTCTGTTTCCGATACTGTGCTCCTTGCACAGCATGTACCTCTTCCACCATCGCTCCCGAGATGGTTTTCACATTGTTCTTTGAGAGCTCAGCGGCTCTGCACAGCTGCAAACATGTGTCCAGTGTCAAGTGTTTCTCTCGGAGCAGTCTTTCTCTTACGATTGTGTTGTTACCTCCACACACAATCCGATCCCGAATGAGCGAGTCTCTCACTGTCCCAAAGTTGCATGTTCTTGCCAACACTCTCAGTTGCATGACACAACAGCCTATATTTTCACTGGTGCCCTGGTTTCTTGTAAAAAAAACGATAGCGTTCCACAGTCTCGTTAACGCTGGGGTCGCAGTGATCGTCAACCTTCTTGATGACGTCATCTAACCTCCATGCATCCTTCGGTGTGTCGCCCAGTAACGTGTCCATAATTTCCCTGCCGCTCTCCCCGACAAGATAGCTGAGCAGTTTCACCTTGTGTTTGTCATCGGCGTCAGCCATGGCTAAATCCACATACAGAGCGAACTCGTCCCTCCAGGCCTTCAATGTCCTCGAAAGGTTGCTTGAGTCCAGACATACCAGCCATAACGTTTGCGGTGGTGTGAGCCCATCCACGTCACACGGCAGTCTCACGCTAGCAGCAAATGCTAACATGTACTGAACATTGCTTAGCAACACTAACTGCTCTCGCGCTCCTAGAAAACTTTTCCGCACCAAACTTCAAACCGAGTCGTCCGCCGCTGCCACCATGTTAAAGTGTGTTGTTTCCTTCTACTAACGAGACTTTACAACTCGTTTCAACCCCACTGGGCTATAAACTTTAATAATAACCACATCGGTGGGCCAGTGGACCATCAAAAAATCCATGACAAACCCTGTTTGCCTGTCATGTGGGTGCACATGGGAGCATACTGCATGCATGTTCCGGGACTGCACTCACTGGCCAGTCATAACCAAGTTAGTTACTGCGCATCGACATTCTACACACAAAAGTAGCACACAGTTGTGAGATGGCCAACGAAAGCCATGAACAAGAAAATGCCAAAAGTTAAGCAAGTGCCCAATAAAATTAGTAGGGGGGGGGGACCAGGAATTAGAGGCACAGCCTTCCAAATGTAAACAAGCATGAAACCGTCCAGACCCACGGCGCACCAATGCTGTGTGTGTAAGTAGAACAAGGCATTGTTCAATGAGAAAAACAGGGGACCAGCAAGTAGCAATTATGTACCAGGGCTTAGTCATATCCTAAAAGTGTCATGAGTAAAACTAGCTTAACCATATAGCTAACTAGCTTTGGCATGTCTTCACCTCTATTATGTTATTTGTTGTCCTCTATGTGTCCATACATCAGCTGCAGTGAAGAGAGAGGTGGCGAAAGCAAAGGAAAAGGTGTATGGTGAGTTGTATGACAGGTTAGACACTAAGGAAGGAGAAAAGGACTTGTACCGATTGGCTAGACAGAGGGACCGAGCTGGGAAGGATGTGCAGCAGGTTAGGGTGATGAAGGATAGAGATGGAAATGTGCTGGCAAGAGAGGAGAGTGTGTTGAGAAGGTGGAAGGAGTACTTTGAGGGGCTGATGAATGAAGAAAATGAGAGAGAGAGAAGGTTGGATGATGTGGGGATAGGGAATCAGGAAGTGTGGTGGATTAGCAAGGAGGAAGTGAGGGCAGCTATGAAGAGGATGAAGAGTGGAAAGGCAGTTGGTCCTGATGACATACCTGTGGAGGCATGGAGGTGTTTAGGAGAGATGGCAGTGGAGTTTTTAACTAGATTGTTTAACACAATCTTGGAAAGTGAGAGGATGCCTGAGGAGTGGAAAAGAAGCATACCGGTACCGATTTTCAAGAACAAGGGCGATGTGCAGAACTGTAGCAACTACAGAGGTATAAAGTTGATCAGCCACAGCATGAAGATATGGGAAAGAGTAATAGAAGCTAGGTTAAGAGGAGGAGAGGTGATGATCAGCAGCAGCGGTGTGGTTTCATGCCATGAAAGAGCACCACAGATGTGATGTTTGCTTTGAGAATGTTGATGGAGAAGTATAGATAAGGCCAGAAGGAGGTACATTGTGTCCTTGTAGATTTAGAGAAAGCATATGACAGGGTGCCGAGAGAGGAGGTGTGGTATTGTATGAGGAAGTCGGGAGTTGCAGAGAAGGATGTAGGAGTGGTGCAGGATATGTATGAGGGAGGTGTGACAGTGGTGAGGTGTGTGGTTGGAATGACAGATGGGTTCAAGGTGGAGGTGGGATTACATCAAGGATCGGCTCTGAGCCCTTTCTCGTTTGCAATGGTGATGGACAGGTTGACGGACGAGATCAGGCAAGAGTCTCAGTGGACGATGATGTTCGCGGATGACATTGTGATCTGTAGTGAGAGTAGGGTGCAGGTGGAGGAGAGCCTGGAGAGGTGGAGGTATGCACTGGAGAGAAGAGGAATGAAAGTCAGTAGGAGCAAGATGGAATACCTATGTGTGAATGAGAGAGAGGACAGTGGAATGGTCAGGATGCAAGGAGTGGAGGTGACGAAGGCATTTGAGTTTAAATACTTGGGGTCAACTGTCCAAAGTAATGGGGAGTGCAGTAGAGAGGTGAAGAAGAGAGTGCAGGCAGGGTGGAGTGGGTGGAGAAGAGTGTCAGGAGTGATGTGTGACAGAAGGGTACCAGCAAGACTGGAAGGTTTGAAAGATGGTAGTGAGACCAGCTATGTTGTATGGTTTGGAGAGAGTGTCACTGATGAAAAGACAGGAGGCGTAAATGGAGGTGGCAGAATTGCTAACCTTGCTAAAGCTAAGAAGCCAATCACTGATGCTGAGTTGATTAAAACGTGTGCCATTGATATGGTTGGCGAAGAAAAGAAGAAAACGGTTGTGGAGCTATTAAAGCAGGTGTCATTGTCAGCTAACATGTTAACAAACATGAGAGTAGAACTTGTTGCGGAGGAGTGTTTTTCCAATCTACTCACTGATTTGAAGAAAGCAGAAGCCATATCACTAGCCACAGACTTGTCCTGTGACCAAACTGATAGAGAACAGCTATCTGTGCTCGCAAGATTCCTGATGGGAAGACCTTCTGGGAAGAGCTAATTTGTTAGCTTCTTCTGCCCGGGTGTACAACTGGGAAAATCATTTTTATGAATAAATGGATGAATGAAAAAATGAATGAATGAACACAGTTCTTTGAGAAGAATGGCTTGGATGTGAGCAAACTTTTGTCTGCTGTCACCGATGGGCCTCCGTCAATGGTGGAACAACACAAGGGCTTGGTAAGCAGGCTTACCACTGTTAACTCAGTGGTCTTAGCGTGTCACTGCATTATTCACAAATCAGTGTTGTGCACTAAACTGTGTGGGGCAATGAAAGAGGTGATGGATACTGTGACGAGACTGGTAAATTTCGTTCACGAGAGTTCTAGTCTGCAACATTGCCTTTTCAGACTATTGCTGGGGGAAATGTCAGCAGAACAAAAGGATCTTTTGCTGCATAATGATGAGCAAAGGCCGTGTGTTGGAGAGGCTGTGCAACCTGTGCCATGAACTTGTGTCATCTTTATCCGGACTACGGAGCCAAAAAGCCCAAGAATATCGGAGGTCTATAGCTCTAGCCAGCACACTATGAAAAGTCCTAGAAAGAATCCTGCTGGATCAAATGCATGAGTTTATCAACTCCATGTAGGGCTGTGCGTTATGATGATATATAACGTGTGATGACAGAAAACATCTATCGTTTCATATCAAGCGTCATTTCAAATCTATTGTTTATTTTGTTGTGTCACAAATCACACTCTTTACGGCAATATTTTTCATCATCTGGACGACCCTTTCCATTCTTTGCACAGCACGGACGCAGGCAGGTAATTTGCATGAAGGCAATACCAACAAACATGTAGGACAGTGAATGTAACGCAGAACGGGGTAATTCTGAACAGAAGGACTCCGACCAGCCAGGACAAAACGAGGCACTTGTACCTAAAAGAGGGACGACTTCTAGAATATGGACATGGTTTGGGTATGAAAATTCTGACACGGACCAGAAAGCCGTACTTTGCAAAATATGCTGCACACCAATCCCCACAAAAGACTCAAACACCACGAGCGTCTTTTACCACCTATGCAAGAATCCTGTCAAACAGTACGAAGAGAGTCTACAGATGAGAATCCTGTCACTTTCAGCTGCTCCCGTTAGGGGGCGCCACAGCGGATCATCCGTTTCCATCTCTTCCTGTCCTCTGCATCTTCCTCTGTCACACCAGCCACCTGCATGTCCTCCCTCACCACATCCATAAACCTCCTCTTTGGCCTTCCTCTTCTCCTCTTCCCTGGCAGCTCCATATTCAGCATCCTTCTCCCAGTATACCCAGCATCTCTCCTCCACACATGTCCACACCATCTCCATCTTGCCTCTCTTGCTTTGTCTCCAAACCGTCCAACCTGAGCTGTCCCTCTAATATACTTGTTCCTAATCTTGTCCTTCTTCATCACTCACAGTGAAAATCTTATCATCTTCATCTCTGCCACCTCCACCTCCACCTCCTGTCTTTTCATCAGCACCACTGTCTCCAGACCATACAACATAGCTGGTCTCACAACCATCTTATAAACCTTCCCTTTAACTCTTGCTGGTACCCTTCTGTCACACATCACTCCTGAGACTCTTCTCCACCCACTCCACCCTGCCTGCACTCTCTTCTTCACCTCTCTTCTGCACTCCCTGTTACTTTGGACAGTCGATCCCAAGTATTTAAACTCATATGCCTCATTCACGCGTAGGTATTCCATCTTGTTCCTACTGACTTTCATTCCTCTTCTCTCCAGTGCATACCTCCACCTCTCCAGGCTCTCCTCAACCTGCACCCTACTCAGAGAGAGTCTACAGATTAGAATCATATAAAACAGTATGGAGAGAGTCTACAGATGAGAATTATGTCAAACAGTATGGAGAGAGTCTACAGATGAGAATCATATCAAACAGTACGGAGAGAGTCTACACATGAGAATCACGTCAAATAGTACAGAGAGAGTCTACAGATGAGAATCATGTCAAACAGTATGGAGAGAGTCTACAGATGAGAATCATGTCAAACAGTATGGAGAGAGTCTACAGATGAGAATCATATCAAACAGTATGGAGAGAGTCTACACATGAGAATCATGTCAAACAGTATGGAGAGAGTCTACACTTGAGAATCAAGTCAAACAGTACGGAGAGAGTCTACAGATGAGAATCATGTCAAACAGTATGGAGAGAGTCTACAGATGAGAATCATGTCAAACAGTACGGAGAGAGTTTACAGATGAGAATCATGTCAAACAGTATGGAGAGAGTCTACAGATGAGAATCTAGTCAAACAGTACGGAGAGAGTCTACAGATGAGAATCGTGTCAAACAGTACGGAGAGAGTCTACAGATGAGAGTCATGTCAAACAGTACTGAGAAAGTCTACAGATGAGAATTATGTCAAACAGTATGGAGAGAGTCTACAGATGAGAATCATGTCAAACAGTACGGAGAGAGTCTACAGATGAGAATCATATCAAACAGTATGGAGAGAGTCTACAGATGAGAATTATGTCAAACAGTACGGAGAGAGTTTACAGATGGGAATCATGTCAAACAGTATGGAGAGAGTCTACAGATGAGAATCTAGTCAAACAGTACGGAGAGAGTCTACACATGAGGATCATGTCAAACAGTACGGAGAGAGTCTACAGATGAGAATCATGTCAAACAGTATGGAGAGAGTCTACAGATGAGAATCATATCGAACAGTATGGAGAGAGTCTACAGATGAGAATTATGTCAAACAGTATGGAGAGAGTCTACAGATGAGAATCATGTCAAACAGTATGGAGAGAGTCTACAGATGAGAATCATGTCAAACAGTATAGAGAGAGTCTACAGATGAGAATCATGTCAAACAATATGGAGAGAGTCTACACATGAGGATCATGTCAAACAGTACGGAGAGAGTCTACAGATGAGAATCATATCGAACAGTATGGAGAGAGTCTACAGATGAGAATCATATCAAACAGTATGGAGAGAGTCTACAGATGAGAATCATATCGAACAGTATGGAGAGAGTCTACAGATGAGAATTATGTCAAACAGTATGGAGAGAGTCTACAGATGAGAATCATGTCAAACAGTATGGAGAGAGTCTACAGATGAGAATCATGTCAAACAGTATGGAGAGAGTCTACAGATGAGAATCATGTCAAACAATATGGAGAGAGTCTACACATGAGGATCATGTCAAACAGTACGGAGAGAGTCTACAGATGAGAATCATATCAAACAGTATGGAGAGAGTCTACAGATGAGAATTATGTCAAACAGTATGGAGAGAGTCTACAGATGAGAATCATGTCAAACAGTATGGAGAGAGTCTACACATGAGGATCATGTCAAACAATATGGAGAGAGTCTACAGATGAGAATCATGTCAAACAGTACGGAGAGAGTCTACAGATGAGAATCATATCAAACAGTATGGAGAGAGTCTACAGATGAGAATTATGTCAAACAGTACGGAGAGAGTCTACAGATGAGAATCATATCAAACAGTATGGAGAGAGTCTACACATGAGAATCATATCAAACAGTATGGAGAGAGTCTACAGATGAGAATTATGTCAAACAGTACGGAGAGAGTTTACAGATGAGAATCATGTCAAACAGTATGGAGAGAGTCTACAGATGAGAATCATATCAAACAGTATGGAGAGAGTCTACAGATGAGAATTATGTCAAACAGTACGGAGAGAGTCTACAGATGAGAATCATATCAAACAGTATGGAGAGAGTCTACACATGAGAATCATATCAAACAGTATGGAGAGAGTCTACAGATGAGAATTATGTCAAACAGTACGGAGAGAGTTTACAGATGAGAATCATGTCAAACAGTATGGAGAGAGTCTACAGATGAGAATTATGTCAAACAGTACGGAGAGAGTCTGCAGATGAGAATCGTGTCAAACAGTACGGAGAGAGTCTACAGATGACAGTCATGTCAAACAGTACTGAGAAAGTCTACAGATGAGAATCATGTCAAACAGTATGGAGAGAGTCTACAGATGAGAATCATGTCAAACAGTATGGAGAGAGTCTACAGATGAGAATCATGTCAAACGGTATGGAGAGAGTCTACAGATGAGAATCTAGTCAAACAGTACGGAGAGAGTCTACACATGAGGATCATGTCAAACAGTACGGAGAGAGTCTACAGATGAGAATCATATCGAACAGTATGGAGAGAGTCTACAGATGAGAATTATGTCAAACAGTATGGAGAGAGTCTACAGATGAGAATCATATCGAACAGTATGGAGAGAGTCTACAGATGAGAATTATGTCAAACAGTATGGAGAGAGTCTACAGATGAGAATCATGTCAAACAGTACGGAGAGAGTCTACAGATGAGGATCATATCAAACAGTACGGAGAGTCTACAGATGAGAATCATGTCAAACAGTACGGAGAGAGTCTACAGATGAGAATCATGTCAAACAGTACGGAGAGAGTCTACAGATGAGAATCAAAAGAAGTCAAGTGCTAAATAAAAACAAACCCAGACCCAGACGTAGGGAGATGCTTTTGCCCGCGACACAGCATATGCCAAACAATCACAAAGATGGAAGGAGATAACTGCCCTTTGCTATTTACCTTTTTATATTTTATACATTAATATTTTATATTTTATTACATGCTTAATTGAAAATTTGTGCAAAGGTTGTAAATAAAAGGAGAAAATAATCAAATATGAGTAAGTAGCTTTTCTTTGTCAAGTATATAATTCAAAATAGGGCTGCACGATATCAGGAAAACATGCGATATGCGATAGCGTTGCTGCATGTTGCGATGACGATATGACTCGCGGTACATAAACAGGTATTGAAGTGTGCAGTTTTAATGTCTTTCTGCTTTACGCTTGCTACTGACACAGACCCCAGACAACGAACAGCCTGTGCACACTGAATAAACACATGAAATGCATTATTTCCATTTCGGCAACATGGTTTTATTGAAAACAATGTTGCATCACCCTACAACAAACAATGCCCCTGGCTACAGCCGCCACACTGGCAATGAACAAACAGCACCAACTGGGTCGCATGGCAGCACAGTCTCTTCATCACTTTAACACAACATCTGGGCCTATTTACATACAGCAGCTACTCGGGGTTTATATTACACATGATGACGTCACAGTCTCCGTTTCAAACGGGTGTGTTACCAGTTTTGCAGAGTGTGTAAATAATGTGAGAATTGTATTTTTTACATTATATTTTGTTGTTACTGAGGCGGAATCGGCCAAGTGACACTACCGCCTTTCTCCCATAGGGAGCGCTAAAGTCAACACCAAGTCCTGATGCTGCGCCGCCCGCCCACAGGACGCGTGATTTCCACGCTCCCATCCCCTGTCCATGTCGGACGCCCTGCAATGCATTCTGGGAGCGTGTCCAGACACGGGGCGTCCGTTGTCCGCGCCTCATTTGCATAAAGTTGAGGTCTAGTCTACGTTATGCAAATCAGAAGCAGCGGCGGCAAGGCGCCCAGCTCGCGATACTCCGATCAAACTATCAAACTAGGGCGTGTTGATCAAATATGAAGCAAGATTCTGTTACTGCGTTGCCTGTTTACCGCACAACACATTTCAGAAACATGTTTTAAGGTACTGTTTCGCTGTACAATGAGATCGTATACGACGTGGCCGCCATGTTGACATCCGGGGAGCAGATACCAAGGACCGCCCAACGCCTCAAAGCGTTCGTCCAATCAGGTGCAGCCAGGAAGCGTTTGCGCGGTTGGGAAAACATCCCATTGGATTTCAGTATTGGTGTTGATTTTTCCGGGAAGGAGAGCGCCTGTCAATCATCTACGTGTCACCGCCTAGCGGCACGCCCACAAGCGTGCGATGCTGGGAGGCGGCGCATCCCCTCGCGTCCAACACGCCCCCGTGGACACGCGCCGTGATAGCACGCGGAGTGTGAATGCATGGCACGTGCATATGCCACTCATCGTGGCTCAAGCAGGCTTTTGGATACGTGTATCGCCATGAGAATTACCCCGCGATATCGCCATGGTGATATCGCGATGAAGGCCCGTTTCCGATATATTCTGCTGCCCCAATTCAAAATGTCATCGGAAACAGGCCTTCCGGGCGCCCGGGCAGCGTAGCGGTCTGTTCCGTTGCCTACCAACACGGGGGTCGGCGGTTCGAATCCCCGTGTTACCTCCGCCTTGCTCGGGCGTCTCTACACACACACACAACTGGCCGTGTCTGGGGGTGAGAAGTCGGATGGGGATATTTGTCCTGGTCGCTGCACTAGCGCCTCCTCTGGTCGGTCGGTCGGTCGGTCGGTCGGGGCACCTGTTCAGGGGGAGGGGGAATAGCGTGATCCTCCCACGTGCTACGTCCCCTGGTGAAACTCCTCCCTGTCAGGTGAAAAGAAGCAGCTGGTGACTCTGCGGATCGGCTGAGAGGGGGTGGAGCACCGACCGGGACGGCTCAAAAAGAGCGGGGTAATTGGCCAGATACAATTGGGGTGAAACCAGGGGGGAAATTGAAATAGATACATAAATAAAGAATAAAGAAATAGGCCTTTCCATGTGGTCATTTTATATAAACTATTTTTTCATTGAATTTATAGAAAATTTGCTATATTGTGATATGTATCATTATCATGATATGAATAACCTATATCGTGATATGTATCATTACCATGGTATGACCTATATTGTCATATGTATCATTACCATGGTATGACCTATATTGTGATATGTATCATTACCATGATATGAATGACCCATAATGTGATATGCATCATTATCGTGATATGAATGACCTATATCGTGATATGTATCATTACCATGGTATGACATATATTGTGATATGTATCATTACCATGATATGAATAACCTATATTGTGATATGTATCATTACCATGGTATGACCTATATCGTGATATGTATCATTACCATGATATGAATAACCTATATTGTGATATGTATCATTACCATGGTATGACCTATATCGTGATATGTATCATTATCATGATATGAATAACCTATATCGTGATATGTATCATTACCATGGTATGACCTATATTGTGATATGACCTATATCGTGATATGAGATTTTGGTCATCTTGCACAGCCCTAACTGCATGGATAACCAGCTTGGTTTTAAAGCTAAACATGGACTCCAGGAGTTTAAATTTAATAAGGCAACCAGCTCTACAGAGCTCACTAACCTCATTAACACATTTTTCCTAACACCATTCCACCCAAACGCACATGATGTAAACCTGGCAGTTGAACAAATTGATGAAATAGTTAATAGGTCAGCTATCAAGGCTAACCTGAGAGAAGTCGACAATAAGCAGAATCGGAGACCCGACAAAGAGAAATGGTTTGATGGAGACTGCAGCAATGCAAGAAAGAGACTATGACAAATATCTAATCTGAAACACCATCAACCACAGAAAACTGAATTAAGACAAAAATACTGTGAGATACTCAAAGAATATAGACACATTTTAAAACGGAAAAAGCAAGATCTCTACAACAAAACTCCCCGAGACATTGAAGAGTCTTTAAATGAAAATGAGTTCTGGGAAAAATGGAACAACTTGAATTCTAAATAATCCCAGGAACTGGCCATTCAAAATGGAGCCATTTGGAAAAAATATTTTGAAAACTTATATAAAGAAATACCGCCAGAAGACCTCTCACCTGAACAAAAACATATAAAAGAAAAGTTGGAAATACTGGAATCAACTATAAAAACAATCAGAACCCAATTGACTACCAAATTTCACTAGAAGAAGCAACAGAAATACTATAAATTCTCAAACCAACGAAAGCCTGTGGCCCTGACAGCACCAGGACTGAAAAGCTCAAACACAGTTCTCTTGAGCTGCAGAAGGTCCTGCTTAAACTGTCCAACCTGGTTCTACAAGCTGGCTGCTCTCCTGACGCCTGAAACAGGGGGCTTATATCCCCAATATACAAGAGTGGAGATACATTTGACCCCAATAACTAGCGAGGCATCTACAGGAGTGTGAGCAGTAACCTGGGGAAGGTCTTCTGCTGTATTACTAATACAGCAGAAGACCTTCCTTACCGAACACAGTGTCTTGAGCAAGAGTCAGACTGACTTTCTACCAAATCACCACACTACAGATCACATCTACACCCTACACACCCTAATCAGCCCTGTGATGGCCTGATGGCCTGCCCAGGGTGTCTCTCTGCCTGCCGCCCAATAACTGCTGGGATAGGCTCCAGCACCCCTGCGACCCTGAGAGCAGGATTAGCGGTCTGGATAATGGATGGATGAGGTAAACAAACATAAATTAAGAAAGGAAAATAACAAATGAAATAGAGGGTGTCTGTTGTTATAAGCCAATGTTTTCCAGTTGTCTACACAAGCTCACAGAGGCTTCGAGTGGCTTATAATGATGCAGTGAGAATACTACTAAAAAGACCTGGATGGTGTAGTGCAAGTGAGATGTTTATGGTTGCAGGAGTCAGCACCTTTCAGACTCTTCTAAGAAAGCTCATGTATACATTTATATTTGCCGGCTCAGTGACTCTGATAATGTAATCAGCAAGAGTTTAACTAATATAAGACTCAGGGCCACACGCTACCAGTCCCGGCAGTGGGACCACTGGTATAGCCCAGTCCCGGCAGTGGGACCACTGGTATAGCCCAGTCCCGGCAGTGGCACCACTGGTATAGCCCAGTCCCGGCAGTGGCACCACTGGTATAACTGCCTTCTTCTGATAACACACTGACTTGTTCCTGTTATGTTATTTTATTGTGTTTACTCTGTGTATTGTCTAGGGTTTGTCTTTTACCTATTTGTCTTTGTCTGTTCTGGACCCTGAGTCTGCAGTAAAGTCTTGAGTTGAGTTCAGTCAGATTGTGAAACTGCAACTGGTGATGGGGGACATTTGATTGTTGATGTTTACCGTAAACCAACACACACTGATCAGTATTTAAGGTTTGACTCTCATCATCCACTGAAGCACAAACTAGGAGTCATCAGGACGCCGGACCACCGACCTGACAACGTCCCCACCCCCCACACAGCGGCCGAGGAAGGGGAGAAATCCCACATTAAACAGGCCCTGGTTAAGTGTGGTTATCCTAGCTGGATGTTTGTCAAAGCCAGCCCAGATAGCAAAATTGCTGTGGCCCGGACCCGTCCCACACCCGACACTTCATCCGGCCCACATACCACATGGAATGATGGCACTTGGGCGGTCTGCTCCTGTTTGCCAGATCTGGGCCAGAACCAAGCCATAGCAATGCCACATGTGCCACATATTTGCCAAAGGTGGCCCATATCTGTTTGGTGATATTTGGGCCATATTCACCATTTACCACACGGGGCGCTGCAGGGTCACATCCAGACCACATGTTGCCCAGAGCACCGCATCTTTGCCAGAAAAGGCCCACGTTTGATTTGGCATATTTCAGCCATATCTGCTATTATACGTACATGTGGACCACTTCAGGCTCACATCCATTTTGTCAGGGCCAGAAGAAGGCCATCAGTGCTGCATCATTGCCTGAAGTGGCCCACATCCGGATGCTGTCTGGGAGGAAGACGCCCAAACAGCGCGCCAGCCAATCGAAGAGATGAAGGACAACAGCTGTCTAAGCATAAACAGTGGTGATTCTGTATGTGGTGGGAATGTCGGAAAAGCTGAGATGCATATTTTACAAATCCCGCGTCTCAGTTGCTTTCAAACCCCAAAACACGCTGCACCAGAAGTTGGTCCACCCCAGGGATCAGGTCCCCCGGCACAAACCAAGCAATATAGTGTAGCTGTTAAGTGTCAGGAGGATTGTTGTGACTTGTACATCGAGGAAACCAAACAGAGTCTGGCCAAGAGGACGACACAACACAGGAGGGCTAACACATCAGACCAGGACTCCACAGTCTACACCATCTACAGGCCAGGACTCCACAGTCTACACCATCTACACACCAGGACTCCACAGTCTACACCATCTACAGACCAGGACTCCACAGTCTACACCATCTACAGACCAGGACTCCACAGTCTACACCATCTACAGGCCAGAACTCCACAGTCTACACCATCTACAGACCAGGACTCCACAGTCTACACCATCTACAGACCAGAACTCCACAGTCTACACCATCTACAGACCAGGACTCCACAGTCTACACCATCTACAGCCCAGGACTCCACAGTCTACACCATCTACAGACCAGGACTCCACAGTCTACACCATCTACAGACCAGGACTCTACAGTCTACACCATCTACAGGCCATGACTCCACAGTCTACACCATCTACAGACCAGGACTCCACAGTCTACACCATCTACAGGCCAGGACTCCACAGTCTACATCATCTACAGACCAGGACTCCACAGTCTACACCATCTACAGACCAGGACTCCACAGTCTACATCATCTACAGACCAGGACTCCACAGTCTACACCGTCTACAGACCAAGACTCCACAGTCTACACCATCTACAGGCCAGTGGCCACTCTTTCACGGATGAGGATGTGCACATCCTTGGTAGAGAGGAACGCTGGTTTGAACGGGGAGTCAAAGAGACCATCTATGTGAGGAGGGAACGAATGTCCCTGAACCAGGGGGGGGGGGGCTAAGAGTACATCTGTCACCATCTTACAATGCTGTGACTGCAGCTATTCCCCAGTCCTCTGTGAATAGTACACAGGGCCATTGTAACTCTAGTTAAAGGTCACACCATATTTGCATATGAAACTGCTCGTTAGTTTGGGTCATTATGTCACTGTATTGTTTATAAGGGTGGGGACACCTGCAGTCACTGTATTGGTTATAAGGGTGGGGACACCTGCAGTCACTGTATTGGTTATAAGGGTGGGGACACCTGCAGTCACTGTATTGGTTATAAGGGTGGGGACACCTGCAGTCACTGTATTGGTTATAAGGGTGGGGACACCTGCAGTCACTGTATTGGTTATAAGGGTGGGGACACCTGCAGTCACTGTATTGGTTATAAGGGTGGGGACACCTGCAGTCACCGTATTGGTTATAAGGGTGGGGACACCTGCAGTCACCGTATTGGTTATAAGGGTGGGGACACCTACAGTCACTGTATTGGTTATAAGGGTGGGGACACCTGCAGTCACTGTATTGGTTATAAGGGTGGGGACACCTGCAGTCACTGTATTGGTTATAAGGGTGGGGATACCTGCAGTCACTGTATTGGTTATAAGGGTGGGGACACCTACAGTCACTGTATTGGTTATAAGGGTGGGGACACCTGCAGTCACTGTATTGGTTATAAGGGTGGGGATACCTGCAGTCACCGTATTGGTTATAAGGGTGGGGACACCTGCAGTCACTGTATTGGTTATAAGGGTGGGGA
>NC_079229.1:39298443-39323443 GCF_029633865.1 Lampris incognitus | reverse complement strand
ACCAGTCTGTCCTCTGCACATCCATCACTGTCTGTAACCAGTCTGTCCTCTGCACATCCATCACTGTCTGTAACCAGTCTGTCCTCTGCACATCCACCACTGTCTGTAACCAGTCTGTCCTCTGCACATCCATCACTGTCTGTAACCAGTCTGTCCTCTGCACATCCACCACTGTCTGTAACCAGTCTGTCCTCTGCACATCCATCACTGTCTGTAACCAGTCTGTCCTCTGCACATCCATCACTGTCAGTAACCAGTCTGTCCTCTGCACATCCACCACTGTCTGTAACCAGTCTGTCCTCTGCACATCCATCACTGTCTGTAACCAGTCTGTCCTCTGCACATCCACCACTGTCTGTAACCAGTCCGTCCTCTGCACATCCATCACTGTCCGTAACCAATCCGTCCTCTGCACATCCATCACTGTCTGTAACCAGTCCGTCCTCTGCACATCCATCACTGTCTGTAACCAATCCGTCCTCTGCACATCCACCACTGTCTGTAACCAGTCTGTCCTCTGCACATCCATCACTGTCAGTAACCAGTCTGTCCTCTGCACATCCATCACTGTCTGTAACCAGTCCGTCCTCTGCACATCCATCACTGTCAGTAACCAGTCTGTCCTCTGCACATCCACCACTGTCTGTAACCAGTCTGTCCTCTGCACATCCATCACTGTCTGCAACCAGTCTGTCCTCTGCACATCCACCACTGTCTGTGGGCCTGCTGGCTGATCAGGGCCTGCTGGCTGGCTGACAGGGGCCTGCTGGCTGGCTGACAGGGGCCTGCTGGCTGATCAGGGCCTGCTGGCTGACAGGGGCCTGCTGGCTGATCAGGGCCTGCTGGCTGACAGGGGCCGGCTGGCTGATCAGGGCCTGCTGGCTGTTCAGGGCCTGCTGACTGTTCAGGGCCTGCTGGCTGACAGGGGCCTGCTGGCTGACAGGGGCCTGCTGGCTGACTGACCAGGGCCTGCTGGCTGGCTGACAGGGGCCTGCTGGCTGACAGGGGCCTGCTGGCTGATCAGGGCCTGCTGGCTGGCTGATCAGGGCCTGCTGGCTGTTCAGGGCCTGCTGGCTGTTCAGGGCCTGCTGGCTGACAGGGGCCTGCTGGCTGACAGGGGCCTGCTGGCTGATCAGGGCCTGCTGGCTGTTCAGGGCCTGCTGACTGACAGGGGCCTGCTGGCTGACAGGGGCCTGCTGGCTGACTGACCAGGGCCTGCTGGCTGTTCAGGGCCTGCTGGCTGACAGGGGCCTGCTGGCTGACAGGGGCCTGCTGGCTGACTGACCAGGGCCTGCTGGCTGGCTGACAGGGGCCTGCTGGCTGACTGACCAGGGCCTGCTGGCTGGCTGACAGGGGCCTGCTGGCTGACTGACCAGGGCCTGCTGGCTGGCTGACAGGGGCCTGCTGGCTGATCAGGGCCTGCTGGCTGGCTGACAGCAGGGCCTGCTGGCTGTTCAGGGCCTGCTGGCTGTTCAGGGCCTGCTAGTGTCGTGTTTTATATTAACAGATTCACCACGGCAGTAGGGATTACAGGACTGCATTGGGATTGGGATCCCGCGGGTCCAGTGGGATCCAACACAAATCTTGCGGGAGCAGGCGGTTTTAAGGTTGCTGCGGGCGGAAGTGGGCGGGTCCTGCGCTTTAGCTAGCGCTAAAAGACAGATGAGTGAACACAGGAAGCTGAGAAGAAACTCAGAGTTGGTCATCAAAATACAAAACAAGGCAAGAAGTCTGATATGTGGAGAACCGTCTCAGTTGTGACAACGATGCAAAAGAGCTGGACTTTGTTAGCTGCGACAAATGTGCAAAAGTGTTGAGGTACTAGGGGCACAAGTCCGGCGGCCCCTGTGGGTCGAGGTGACGTGCCTGCTGCGTTGTCCCCGGTCAGAGTAAGCTGTCTTTCAAAGGTAAAGCTCTTCTCCCTGCTGCACGTGTTAAACAAGACATCGTCCAGAAGGTGTCGCACTTCGCCGTCCTCACATGCGGCCGGAGGACTCGGTCGCCGGGAAAGGCTTTGTTGACATAGTTCCACACCTTGTGAACGTAGCCGCTAAATATGACACATTTATGTAAAAGATGTTCTGCCTCAGCCAGCCCCTGTACCCAGACATGTGGAGGGGAGAGCTCGGGCCCTGCAGGCGTCATGGCGACGGAGATAAAGCCCATCACGGGACACGGATCTGCCATCACAACATCATCCATATCCAGTACCATCCAGTACACAAGCAACCACGTCGGTCTCGTTTCAAGGTGGTGTTTGCGGCTCCCTTCGGCGATAGTGTGTCCAGACCAGGAGAGAACACCAGCAACCTGCTGTTGGGGAAACTCCGTGCGTTTGGAACAGACGCGTCACTGCTAGTTGGCCGTGTTGTGTTTGTCACTGACCATAGAGCCAACAGAGTTGCTGCCTTTATTTATTTGTATTTATTTATTTTCATCAGCTGAATAACAAACTCTGTTGCAAAGCAGTCGACTCGTTTTTTCGGTTGTGTTTAATGGTGCAGTGTGTTTGATAGTACATCAGTGTGTCATGTATGAATGCAGAGGAGGAGAACAGAATAGAGGAGCTACTCCTGATCAGAGTGTTAAGGCACAGGGAAAAATGGACAACACCCTCAGCAACACAAACCACATAGCTTCTAAAATAATAAGTCACACAAATACAGTTGAATTTTCCTCTAGAATAGGTGCACTTACTGCACTGGAAGATCTGTAATTATGCACCGGTATCACTGTAATGATGCACCGGTATCACTGTAATTATGCACCGGTATCACTGTAATGATGCACCGGTATCACTGTAATTATGCACCGCTATAACTGTAATTATGCACCGGTATCACTGTAATGATGCACCGCTATCACTGTAATTATGCACCGCTATCACTGTAATTATGCACCGCTATCACTGTAATTATGCACCGCTATAACTGTAATTATGCACCGGTATCACTGTAATGATGCACCGCTATCACTGTAATTATGCACCGCTATCACTGTAATTATGCACCGCTATCACTGTAATGATGCACCAGTATCACTGTAATGATGCACCGCTATCACTGTAATTATGCACCGCTATCACTGTAATGATGCACCAGTATCACTGTAATGATGCACCGCTATCACTGTAATTATGCACCGGTATCACTGTAATGATGCACCGCTATCACTGTAATTATGCACCGCTATCACTGTAATTATGTACCGCTATCACTGTAATGATGCACCAGTATCACTGTAATGATGCACCGCTATCACTGTAATTATGCACCGGTATCACTGTAATTATGCACCGCTATCACTGTAATTATGCACCGGTATCACTGTAATGATGCACCGGTATCACTGTAATTATGCACCGGTATCACTGTAATGATGCACCGCTATCACTGTAATTATGCACCGGTATCACTGTAATGATGCACCGCTATCACTGTAATTATGCACCGGTATCACTGTAATGATGCACCGGTATCACTGTAATGATGCACCGGTATCACTGTAATGATGAACCGGTATCACTGTAATGATGCACCGCTATCACTGTAATGATGCACCGCTATCACTGTAATGATGCACCGGTATCACTGTAATGATGCACCGGTATCACTGTAATGATGCACCGGTATCACTGTAATGATGCACCGGTATCACTGTAATGATGCACCGCTATCACTGTAATGATGCACCGGTATCACTGTAATGATGCACCGGTATCACTGTAATTATGCACCGGTATCACTGTAATGATGCAGCGGTATCACTGTAATGATGCACCGCTATCACTGTAATTATGCACCGGTATCACTGTAATTATGCACCGCTATCACTGTAATTATGCACCGGTATCACTGTAATGATGCACCGGTATCACTGTAATGATGCACCGGTATCACTGTAATTATGCACCGGTATCACTGTAATTATGCACCGCTATCACTGTAATGATGCACCGCTATCACTGTAATTATGCACCGGTATCACTGTAATTATGCACCGCTATCACTGTAATTATGCACCGGTATCACTGTAATGATGCACCGGTATCACTGTAATGATGCACCGGTATCACTGTAATTATGCACCGCTATCACTGTAATGATGCACCGCTATCACTGTAATTATGCACCAGTATCACAGTAATTATGCAACCCAGCCACTGAGGATGCACATGCCAGTGCATCCTTAGTGCCGGTCCCAAGCCCGGACAAATGGGGAGGGTTGCGTCAGGAAGGGCATCCGGTGTAAAATCTTTGCCAAATCAAATATGCGGATCATAAATAAGACTTACATACCGGATCGGTCGAGGCCCGGGTTACCAACGACCGCCACCGGTACTGTTAACCAGCAGGGTGTCGGTGGAAACTATGCTACTGTTGGGTGAAGGAGAAGGAGAGGAGGAAAGCATGTCCAGAGGCAGCTAGAGAGGAGGAAGGGTAGGCATGTGGAGGTGAGAGTTGGAACTTTGAATGTTGGCACTATGACTGGTAAAGGGAGAGAGCTGGCTGACATGATGGAAAGAAGGAAGGTAGGCATACTGTGTGTGCAAGAGACCAGGTGGAAGGGGAGTAAGGCCTGGAGTATCGGAGGTGGGTTCAAACTCTTCTACCATGGTGTGAATGGGAGGAGTAATGGGGTAGGGGTAATTCTGAAGGAAGAGTATGTCAAGAGCGTGCTGGAGGTGAAGAGAGTGTCAGACAGAGTGATGAGTATGAAGCTGGAAGTCGAAGGTGTGATGAAGGATGTTATCAGCTCATATGCTCCGCAAGTTGGGTGTGACATGGATGAAAAAGAAGAATTCTGGAGTGAGGTGGATGACGTGGTGGAGAGGGTACCCAAGGAGGAGAGAGTGGTGATTGGAGCGGACTTCAATGGACATGTTGGTGAAGGGAACAGAGGTGATGAGGAGGTGATGGGAAGGTATGGAGTCAAGAAGAGAAATGTGGAAGGACAGATGGTGGTCGATTTTGCGAAAAGGATGGAAATGGCTGCGGTGAATACATATT
The DNA here is from genome assembly GCF_029633865.1 of Lampris incognitus. NCBI lineage: Eukaryota > Metazoa > Chordata > Actinopteri > Lampriformes > Lampridae > Lampris > Lampris incognitus. Next base: position 39,318,434 of record NC_079229.1, on the reverse strand, counting down.
TCAAGAAGAGGGAGAAACACAGGGTGATGTACAAGAGTGGAGGAAAGTGCACACAGGTGGACTATATCTTATGTAGAAGGCGCCATCTAAAAGGGATTGGAGACTGCAAGGTGGTGACAGGGGAGAGCGTAGCCAGGCAGCATCGGATGGTGGTCTGTAGGATGACTTTGGAGACCAAGAAGAGGAAGCGAGTGAAGACACAGCCGAAGATCAAATGGTGGAAGTTGAAGAAGGAAGAGTGTTGTGTGGAGTTCAGGCAGGAGTTAAGACAGGCACTGGGTGGTAGTGAAGGGTTGCCAGATGGCTGGAAAACCACTGCAGAAATAGTGAGGGAGACAGCTAGGAAGGTACTTGGTGTGTCATCAGGACAGAGGAAGGAAGACAAGGAGACTTGGCGGTGGAATGAGGAAGTACAGCAAAGTATACAGAGGAAGAGGTTGGCAAAGAAGAAGTGGGATAGTCAGAGAGATGAAGAAAGTAGACAGGAGTACAAGGAGATGCAGCGTAAAGCAAAGAGAGAGGTGGCAAAGGCAAAGGAAAAGGCGTATGGTGAGTTGTATGACAGGTTAGACACTAAGGAAGGAGAAAAGGACTTGTACTGATTGGCTAGACAGAGGGACCAAGCTGGGAAGGATGTGCAGCAAGTTAGGGCGGTCAAGGATAGAGATGGAAATGTGCTGACAAGCGAGGAGAGTGTGCTAAGAAGGTGGAAGGAATACTTTGAGGGGCTGATGAATGAAGAAAATGAGAGAGAGAGAGAAGGTTGGATGATGTGGGGATAGTGAATCAGGAAGTTCAGCGGATTAGCAAGGAGGAAGTGAGGGCAGCTATGAAGAGGATGAAGAGTGGAAAGGCAGTTGGTCCTGATGACATACCTGTGGAAGCATGGAGGTGTTTAGGAGAGATGGCAGTGGAGTTTTTAACTAGATTGTTTAACACAATCCTGGAAAGTGAGAGGATGCCTGAGGAGTGGAGAAGAAGCATACTGGTACCGATTTTCAAGAACAAGGGTGATGTGCAGAACTGTAACAACTACAGAGGTATAAAGTTGATCAGCCACAGCATGAAGATATGGGAAAGAGTAATAGAAGCTAGGTTAAGAGGAGGAGAGGTGATGATCAGCAGCAGCAGTATGGTTTCATGCCAGGAAAGAGCACCACAGATGTGATGTTTGCTTTGAGAATGTTGATGGAGAAGTATAGAGAAGGCCAGAAGGAGTTGTATTGTGTCTTTGTGGATTTAGAGAAAGCATATGACAGAGTGCCGAGAGAGGAGGTGTGGTATTGTATGAGGAAGTCAGGAGTTGCAGAGAAGTATGTAGGAGTGGTGCAGGATATGTATGAGGGAAGTGTGACAGTGGTGAGGTGTGTGGTTGGAATGACAGATGGGTTCAAGGTGGAGGTGGGATTACATCAAGGATCGGCTCTGAGCCCTTTCTTGTTTGCCATGGTGATGGACAGGTTGATGGACAAGATCAGGCAGGAGTCTCCATGGACGATGATGTTTGTGGATGACATTGTGATCTGTAGTGAGAGTAGGGTGCAGGTGGAGGAGAGCCTGGGGAGGTGGAGGTATGCACTGGAGAGAAGAGGAATGAAAGTCAGTAGGAGCAAGACAGAATACCTATGTGTGAATGAGAGGGAAGACAGTGGAATGGTCAGGATGCAAGGAGTGGAGGTGATGAAGGTGTATGAGTTTAAATACTTGGGGTCAACTGCCCAAAGTAATGGGGAGTGCAGGAGAGAGGTGAAGAAGAGAGTGCAGGCAGGGTGGAGTGGGTGGAGAAGAGTGTCAGGAGTGATGTGTGACAGAAGGGTACCAGCAAGAGTTAAAGGGAAGGTTTACCAGATGGTAGTGAGACCAGCTATGTTGTATGGTTTGGAGACAGTGGCACTGATGAAAAGACAGGAGGTGGAGCTGGAGGTGGCAGAGATGAAGATGATAAGATTTTCACTGGGAGTGATGAAGAAGGACAGGATTAGGAAGGAGTATATTAGAGGGGCAGCTCAGGTTGGACGGTTTGGAGACAAAGCAAGAGAGGCAAGATTGAGATGGCTTGGACATGTGTGGAGGAGAGATGCTGGGTATATTGGGAGAAGGATGCTGAATATGGAGCTGCCAGGGAAGAGGAGAAGAGGAAGGCCAAAGAGGAGGTTTATGGATGTGGTGAGGGAGGACATGCAGGTGGCTGGTGTGACAGAGGAAGATGCAGAAGACAGGAAGAAATGGAAACGGATGATCCGCTGTGGCGCCCCCTAACGGGAGCAGCCGAATGTTGTAGTAGTAGTAGATCACTGTCATTATGCGCCGGTATCAATGTAATTATGCCCCGGTATCACTGTAATTATGCACCGGTATCAATGTAATTATGCGCCGCTATCACTGTAATTATGAGCCGGTATCAATGTAATTGTGCACTGGTATCACTGTAATTATGCACCAGTATCACTGTAATTACACACTAGTATCAATGTAATTATGCACTAGTATCAATGTAAGTATGCACTGGTATCAGTGTAATTGTGCACTGGTATCAATGTAATTATGCACTACAGTCAATGTAATTACACACTAGTATCAATGTAATTATGCACTAGAATGTTATTTCGCTCCATTATTACCGACACATATGCATCTCTTTATTAACAGTACACAGGTTAATAATGTGTTTTCCCTCCAGGACGGGAGAAGCATTCTACTGTGCGGGCTTGAATGGTCAGATTGTTTGAGGGAGTGGGCGGGAGTGTAACATGCACCTTGCGGGAGCGGGCGGGAGTGTAACATGCACCTTGCGGGAGCGGGCGGGAGTGTAACATGCACCTTGTGGGAGCGGGCGGGAGTGTAACATGCACCTTGCGGGAGCGGGCGGGAGTGTAACGTGCACCTTGCGGGAGCGGGCGGGAGTGTAACAAGCACCTTGCGGGAGCGGGCGGGAGTGTAACGTGCACCTTGCGGGAGCGGGCGGGAGTGTAACATGCACCTTGCGGGAGCGGGCGGGAGTGTAACAAGCACCTTGCGGGGGCGGGCGGGAGTGTAACAAGCACCTTGCGGGAGCGGGCGGGAGTGTAACGTGCACCTTGCGGGAGCGGGCGGGAGTGTAACAAGCACCTTGCGGGGGCGGGCGGGAGTGTAACATGCACCTTGCGGGAGCGGGCGGGAGTGTAACATGCACCTTGCGGGAGCGGGCGGGAGTGTAACGTGCACCTTGCGGGAGCGGGCGGGAGTGTAACATGCACCTTGCGGGAGCGGGCGGGAGTGTAACAAGCACCTTGCGGGGGCGGGCGGGAGTGTAACAAGCACCTTGCGGGAGCGGGCGGGAGTGTAACGTGCACCTTGCGGGAGCGGGCGGGAGTGTAACATGCACCTTGCGGGAGCGGGCGGGAGTGTAACAAGCACCTTGCGGGGGCGGGCGGGAGTGTAACAAGCACCTTGCGGGGGCGGGCGGGAGTGTAACATGCACCTTGCGGGTGTGGCCGGCAACGGTCAGAAATCCAGCGGGAGCGGGATTAAGAAAACAGTCCCGCGCAGGGCTCTATGGATCTCATTAACGGCTGCTTTATTTGAAAGATGCATACAACTCTCGTGAAGCGCTTCTTCCGCCTCTACTGAGCCTCTAGTGCCATCTACTGGCATACTACTGCAATTCACACTACATGTATTGCAATACGCCACAGCTATCTTCTGACCGACCAAGGAGAGCCACCGTAACATCTGTCAGCTGATTGGCTGCTGTTTGGCTCCCACTTCCTGGCACAGTGGAAAAATTGAAGAAAAAAAAAGTAACCGACAAATAGCCATCCATCCACTATCCAAGCTGTTTATCCCGATCGGGGTCGCGGGGATTATGGAGCCTATCCCAGCAGTCATTGGGCGGCAGGGACACTCTGTACAGGTCACCATACAAAATATGGAATTGTAATGACTGCTACTCACGCCAGATGCTATTCTCCAGTGCGAAGTTTATTCTTCGTTACTGCATAACTTACAACACAATGTACTGCAATATCAGTAACGCCACAGCGCCATCTATAGACTAGGCTGTATCAGTACAGGAATTATCCATCATTTCATGATCAATTTATGAAAGGATATATTCTCAATAATTTCACTTTTATATATCAATGGTCTTATTTAGTCTTTTGTCACTACTTAGGCTATTGTTGTTTATATCTATTAATTCCGTTTTTGATCATCAAATTGCCAATTAACTTATCTATTTCATCTATTTATCCATCCATTACCACATATCTTAATTAATTTATTCGTTAATAGATTGTTTGCATATGACGTCACGTCACTGTGTTGCTGTGGCGCCAACTACAAATGCAGGGCAGGGAGTGATTTTCTACATAGGAAGCACTGTCACAAACTTTCGAAGTGCCTGTGTTTGGCGCCATTTATGGTTGCTCAAATTGATCAAACTGAGAAACCACAAGGAGTTTTCACTGAGTACCAAAAGTTGTTGTTCATGACGGGGGGAAATGCAGGAAACTGACCAAAAAAACGCGGGAGAAAAGGGCTTGCAAACCTTGGTCTGCAGTTGGCAGGAGCGGAGTCAGTAACCTAACTTGCGTGGCTATGTGTCTGGAGCTAGCTGGTGGTCCATAACAGGGAGCATCTTAAGATATGACATTGCAGCTACACTTTGTGTTGTTTGTCTTAGTCTAAGACAAACCTTAGAAATGATAGCTGCCGTGTTTGATCTTAGTTTCCCCGTGTTGGGATCTGCGGAAGTGTGTTTCAGAAACTGACAGTTGCTGTCATTCCCCTTCGTTGGGTTGGGTAGGCTACAATTACATGTACATACATCTTCTACAAAAACAAAAGCAATTCATTGAATCTTGGGAGCGGTTAATCCAGTAACTTTACGTAAACAACCATAATGTTAACATGGAGAGGTGCCACGGCATTTACCGGTTGTTGCTAGGTTACTCCTCAGCACCATAAAAGACAAGCCACTCACCCTGGCCAAGACCAAACGACCGCTACTGTGGCGCACCTTGGTACCAAGGTGATGGACCCAACCGTGAACAAAGAAGTTGCATGCCTCCATCCTTTTGTGTGCTTCGTGTTCTTGAGTAGGAGGATGTCCGGAGAACAAGTAGTTACTTACATCTACTGCCTCGGGCAAATCTTTTCATTCAGTTGAGAAATCGCTCCTCTTCATAACATAAGGATCACGTCCAATATATCTGACTTTCTTTTTACACATTCCTCTTGGAATATCGTCTCTGAACTAGCACAGTATGGGTTTTCCTCCATCCATTCTGCTTTTCACTTCCTGCCCTCCATCTGAATTTCACGCATCATTGGAATCACGTGACTGCAAACAAGGTATTGTAGTGAATTCGGGCGGCAGTCCGGGAGACCGTCGCCACAGCCGGGACGCGAACCCGTGTCTCCTACTCCGCAAGCAACAACGTTAACCAGTCGACTAAAGGTTAGCGATGTCTCCCGCGGTGCGGGCCATGCGGGTTCGCTTCCCGGCCGCGGCAGTTCCTGTGGTTGCCCCCCGAATTCGCTACATTGGTGTCAGAAGTGGGATGGTGAGACCGTAAGGCCATCGGAAGTGTATGCGCCCAGAGGCGTGAAGGAGCTGATATGCTGAAGCGTGGGGACGCGCTTCCCGAAGGAGGGGGGTATTGTAACGTGCATGGATAAGTAGACACGTTGGTCCTTGACTAACGAGTCGGACCCTTTAGTCGACTGGTTAACGTTGTCGCTTGCGGAGCAGGAGACACGGGTTCGCGTCCTGTCTGTGGCGGTTCCTGGACTGCCCCCCGAATTCGCTATAGGATTGATGCCGCATTGGTTGGTGCCCATAGGCAGGAGGTCGGCAGCTGGGAACACGTCACTACCGACAGCCCTGCGTCCGAGCTAGCAGGCGGGAGAAAACAGGGGCGTCCGCGATGGATGCTGAGCACCAGAAGCTGCAGGAGGGAGGAGTCCAGGAGGGAGGAGTCCAGCGGGGATTTCGGTGACAGCTCATCAGCAATAGGCCGGAATCCAATACTTTTTATATCATCACGGTTCAGTTTTCTTCTCGTTATCGTTGCTAACGAGCATTTTCAAGTTAGTGACCTTGTGATTAGCGATAGGTTAACCTTTTAAAACCGCAAAAAACAACTAATATTTAATTTCATATGTTTAACCAACTATTGTATAGGGTATCTTTATTGATCTAAAAGCACACCATGCTGAACATCAAACTTCAAGGTGTCTTTAAAAGCATACAATCTTGTAAAGATTGATGAAGATTAATATTATTTTACCGTTGACACTGTGGGCAGCCATGTTGATGTGACGTCATATAATTCCGTGTCGTGAACTGGAGTTGAGAAAACCCGAGTTCGCGACTAGGAACTCCGAGCTCACGTGCCGTTTTATTTGATTTTTCCCAGTGGCAACTGGGAAATTCCCACCTCCGAGATGTAATGGAACGCAGCATGAATTCCCTCGGACAGATGGGCCCCCATCGTTATGGAGTAGAGGGCCATACATTTTAACCTTTTTTTTTCCATAATGCAAAATGATGACATTGGCCAGCTAGACGATATCTAAAAGAACCCGTCCACCAGGGCAAAATCCACATGGAAATAACTTGTAAAGGCAGTAACATCTTGTCAAACAGCACAATGAGTCAATCCAATTTGTGATGGTGTAAAGCAGCGTTCACACCAAAAACCTCGATCAGTGATTCTGAAACTAGACTAGATTAGATTAGACTAGATTAGTGTAATATATGATGTGGTGGAAGCCATGTCTAGTCAGTCAACAACCTTTTATTCTGTGGCCTCGATACAAACACAGTAACACAACAGCAAGTCCATATAACGCCTTGGCACTCTAACAGGCCTTCCACAGGGTGTTGGTCTCACAGGACTGTTTGTGGATACAGTATTGTCAGTCACTACTCTTGGACTATGCGGTACAGTGGAACAGTCTGGAGTAGGGCTGGGTGGATCAGCACTTGGCAGAGTGTCTTGCTCCACATGATATGAGTGTTCTGGTGTGATGTCATCAGGTGTCCCTGGGAATGAAGTCTCTCTTGTTTTGAGCAGGTGTCTGCGATTTCTCCTCTACATTTCTCCACTTGTGGTTTTGACAATGTATGACCTCGGCTGTATGTGTTTCTGTACCACAGTGGCTGGTTCCCACTTGCTGCTTTGTCTAATCCTCACATTTTCACCAGCTTGGAGGTCTGACAGTGTCCTGGTTCCTTGGTCAAAGTATTGTTTCTGTCTTTGTTGTCTACACACGAGGTTGCTCCTGGCATTTTTATAGACAGCTGGCTGCAACAATGTCTTTGTCACAGCAGGTAACTTTGACTTGAGCCTTCTTCCCATGAGCATCTGAGCAGGTGAGAGGCCAACCCCACTCAGTGGCATGTTCCTGTATTCAAGCAGTGCTAGGTACGGGTCACCAGCGCTGTCCTGTGCTTTTCTCAGCAGGTTTTTTTATTGTCTGAACTGCCCTCTCAACTTGCCCATTTGACTGCGGGAGGTTGGGACTTGAGGTGGTATGTTTGAAACCCCACTCAGCACTTAAGTCCACCATCTCTTGGCTCACTAGCTGTCTGCCATTGTCGGAGAATAACTCATCTGGCACACCATGCCTTGCAAATATAGACTTCAACCCAACGATGACGTGTTTGCTTGTGGTTCCATTCAGTTTGATGATCTCAGGAACCTTTGAAAAGTAATCCACACACAGTACGTACTCTGCATCATTGAAGTGAAACAAATCCACACCTATCTTTGCCCATGCTCTCTCAGGCACTGCATGTGACATAAGTGGCTCTCTGGGATTATTGTTCTTGTGTGTGTGTTACATACAGCACACCGATCCACGACTTCTTCTATCTGTTTGGCCACGCCCGGCCAGTACAGTACATCACAGGCTCGCTCCTTGCACTTAACCATGCCCATGTGTGACTCGTGGATTTTCCTGAGCATTTCACTTCTCAATGTGTGTGGTACTACTAACCTTGAGTTCTTGAATATGAGTCCATGTACATATGCCAGCTCTTCCCTAAATGTCCAATACTGTTTGATTTTGTCTGGAAGCTGTCTCTGTTTATCTGGCCAGCCTCTCTGAATTGCATTTGCAACCAGTATCAACTCAGCATCCTCTTTTGTTGCTTCTTTGAACTCCTGCAACGTTTCCTCTGATACTGGGGGTTGGGGATTTACAAAGTTGACTTCCAGCTCTTCATCAAGGAGTTTCTCATGGTGCGCTTTTAGAAATACTCTGCTTAGAGCATCAGCAATATGCATCTCCTTGCCTGGCTTGTACTTGACCTCAAGACTGTACTTTTGTAGTCTCATGAGCATTCTTTGTAGTCTGGCTGGCGCGCTGAGGAGGGATTTTTTTTTGAATATCGCTTCCAGTGGCTTGTGATCACTTTCTACGTGGACATGTCTTCCATATACTAGATACTGATAGGATTTTTCACAGCCGAACACGATTGCAAGCAATTCTTTTTCGATTTGTGCATATCGTTTTTGACAGTCAGTTAACGCCCTGGAGCCATATGCTACTGGCTGCCCATCTCGAAGTAGCACTGCTCCCAGACCCTCAGCGCTTGCATCAACAGATAAGGTAACTGGCTGGCTGACATCATAGTACTTGAGCACTGGTGCTTGGCTGACGAGAGCTTTTAGTTTTTCAAAACTCTGTTGTTGCTCTGACCCCCAATGCCATTCCACATTTCCTTCCAACTGCCTCAGAGGAGCACTCAAGTCTGAGAGGTTGGGGATGAATTTAGAGAGGTATTGCAGTAACCCTGTGAACCTCTGGAGGGCGGCTTTGTCCTCTGGTGCAGGCATGTTTTGTATGGCTCTGACCTTTTCAGGATCAGGCTTGAGTCCTTTCTCACTGAGCACATGACCAATGGAACTGATTTCTGTCATCCTTTTCTTACACTTACTTTTGTTCAGTTTCAGATTGATGCTTCTCAGGCGGTCCAGCAGTTGTCTGAAACGACGATCATGCTGCTCTATGCTCTCTCCCCAGACCAGGATGTCATCTATTACATTGACTACACCCTCTAGCCCTTCTAGATGTCTGGCTATGCACCTCTGGAACACTTCAGGTGCTGACGATATACCAAATGGAAGTCTTTTAAACCGGTATCTCCCAAATGGTGTATTGAATGTACACAGGTGAGAGCTTTCTTCGTCCAGTTGGATTTACCAAAATCCGTGGTTAGCATCTACAACTGAAAAGAATCTGGCATTTGGCATTTCAGCTACCACCTCTTCTATTGTGCGCAGCGGATAATGTTCTCTTTTGGTGGCTGTATTCAGGTCCGTTGGGTCGATGCAGATCCGAACTTTGTTAGGTTTTGTTACAGTCACCATATCCAAAAAGAAATTGAAACAAGTGCAACTGGACTTGGTTCAATTTCTTTTTGGATAACCATGACCTGGATGAATGAGAACATTCACAGACATACAGTCACCATACTATTCACCCAATCTGTAGGCGCTGTCTGTTTGGTTCTCACACCCAAGTTTTCCATTCTTTTCAGTTCTGTTTCAATTTTGTCTTTTAGGGCGACAGGCACTTTCCTGGGAGCATGAACTACTGGAGTGACATCTGGATTTGTCTCAATGTGGTATACTCCCGGTATGCAGCCTAATCCAGTGAATAAATCCTCATATTCACTTAGAATGTCACTCTCTGTTTTAAGCGCATGCAGTCTTTTGACAAGCCCCATTTCTTCACATGCCTCTCCTCCTAGAATTGCAGGTGCATTGTTCTTTATGACCTCTAACTCTACATCATACTTTTTATCTTTGTACTGACATGTAAACATGGTTTTGCCTTTAGCTGGAATGTGGTGGCCTGTATAAGCAACAAGCTTGGACTGAGATTTGCTCACCTTTTCATCCAATCTCAGTTTTCTGAGGTTTCATGGAAATGCCGTTGCAAAACTTTCTTGTTGACAATCAGATCTTCATGCCATTTTTCTTTCTTTGCATCCACCGCATGGATTTGTGAGACTGAGTGGTCTTGCTTTTCTGCTTGGATTGAGCCCATAAAGAACTCCTCATCATCTGCCTCTGCCTTGTTTATATGCTGCATCTTATGGTTGTTTGTGTGCTTGCGTGAGTTGCACATTTTTGCATAATGATTTTTCCCGTGGCAGGCTTTGCACACTTGTCCATAGGCAGGACACTTATTTGGCTCATGCCTGTAGCCGCATCTTGTGCCGTTTCCTTGATTTCTCATCTTTACCCTCTGTGCTGTGGCGCCACTGTCTTTCTGTTTGTCACGTTGTTTTTTCTTGGTGACTTTATTAACAGGGATTTCAACCTCCTCGTGTAGACTGTTCAGCTGACTCCGACTCAAGTCACTGGCTCTGCACATGTCTATTGCTTTGTTCAGCGTGAGGTCCGGTTCTCTCAGTAGTCGTCCCCTCACTTGGTCATCCGTGATTCCACACACGATTCTATCTCGTATCAGTGAGTCGGTAAGGTACTCCAACTCGCAGTCTTTCGCTTTATTCTTTAAATCAGCCACATATGCATCAACACATTCTGATTTTCCTTGCACTCGAGTGAAGAACAGGTGCCTCAAATATGTCACATTTTTCCTTGGCTCACAACGTTGGCGGGAAAGCTCTTTCAATCTGTCATAGTCATCTACGTCTTCATGGAAGTCAAGCGTGTTATGTACCTTCATTGCTTCGTCTCCGGCCACGTGTAGGACCGTGGTTCTTTTCACCGCATCGGACTTTTCGTCAATTCCGCTGGCGACCAGGAACAGTTCGAATCTCTGGATCCAGACTCTCCAATTTCCCGCTAGATTTCCTTCTAGACTTAATGAGGTCGGAGGTTTCATCTGCTCCATTTTCTTCCTTTCTTTGGTTTCTTCAAGTTTTATTCTGACACCATGTAATATATGATGTGGTGGAAGCCATGTTTAGTCAGTCAACAACGTTTTATTCTGTGGTCTCGATACAAACACAGTAACACAACAGCAAAGTTACAGTGCCGCCTAGCAGTCACACTGAGTAATGCACTTCTTATTCAAATACACTACAATTAGATTAGATTGGATTGGACAGTTTTATTAATCTCCAGTGGGGAAACTCGTTTGCCACCAAATTAACTCATACAGATAACAAACAATATAGACAGTGCATTCACAGTATACAGCAAATAAATAACACGATATCTGACACACGATTAACATCTGAAAGGTACTATGGCGCTAACCATGTCTAGCTAGCTGTCCATCAATCATCTAACGGGGGCGGGTCTTCAACCTCGGCTGCACACACCATGTTTATCCAAAGGAATCGAATCAAGTGCAACTGGACTTGGTATATATCCGTGAAGACGTTTCGCCTCTCATCCAAGAGGCTTCATCAGTTCGTGCCTTTCTAGACACGACTAGACCAAGCTAGCCTGACTGGCTGCTGATGAGACTCAGATATTACACAAAGGTCCCCAGTTGGACCTTTATGAAAACTGCAACACGTTTCAGAAAGACCAACCAGGTGAGCGACGAGGAGAAAAGGAACAGAAGGAAGAGCACAGTCATCCCGTATGTTTCTGGGGTCTCCGAGAAACTCAGGAGAATTTTCAACAAACACCGCATCCCGGTATACTTCAAACCCAGCAACACACTCCCACAAAGACTGGTTCATCCCAAAGACCGTGTACCACACACCCGGAAAAGCAGTCTGGTGTATGCTGTACAATGCAATGAGGATTGCACTGACCTATACATAGGAGAAACCGAACAACCACTACACAAACAGATGGTCCAACACAGAAGGCCACACTCCTCAGGACAAGACTCAGCAGTTTATCTACACCTAAAGGAGAAGACACACTCCTTCCAGGACAGCAACGTACACATTTTGGACAGAGAAGATAGATGGTTTGAAAGAGGGGTGAAGGAAGCCATCTATGAGAAACTGGAAAAACCATCCCTCAACAGAGGAGGAGGTCTGCGACACCACCTATCTCCCACTTACAATGCCGTCCTTTCATCTCTACCCAGGAGACTCAAGAAGCCTAGCCTCCAAGAACAACAGTCGCTCACTAACGGCTCCAACGACTCTCATGACCACTGAACAAGGAAGTCCAAACTAACACCCCCAACCACCGTCGCTGCTAAACATCGGATCACAAAGAGCCATGGACATCAGTAGCTCTGATAACGACTCCAAAGAGATTAAATATCTGAGTCTCATCAGCAGCCAGTCAGACTAGCTTGGTCTAGTCAGAAAGGCAGAACTGAGGAAGCCTCTTGGATGAGAGGTGAAACGTCTTCACGGATATATACCAAGTCCAGTTGCACTTGATTCAACTCCTTTGGAGAACCATGACAACCTGGATGAAGGAGAACATTCACACACACACCATGTTTAGTTTGGTCCCATCACCGATCAGAGAAGGCGTTATTATGAGTCCCACGGCACTTCTGGGCAAGACACGCCCCGCGGAGTCTTCAAGCGCTAGGATTGGCCAGATTGTCCGGTATTCGTTGCCTCCTGTTGTGTTCTGAATGCTACAGTACAATTGACTGCAGGTGACCCCACCCTTATAAACAATACAGCAGAACTGACTGCAGGTGACCCCACCCTTATAAACAATACAGCACAACTGACTGCAGGTGACCCCACCCTTATAAACAATACAGCAGAACTGACTGCAGGTGACCCCACCCTTATAAACAATACAGCAGAACTGACTGCAGGTGACCCCACCCTTATAAACAATACAGCACAACTGACTGCAGGTGACCCCACCCTTATAAACAATACAGCACAACTAACTGCAGGTGACCCCACCCTTATAAACAATACAGCAGAACTGACTGCAGGTGACCCCACCCTTATAAACAATACAGCACAACTGACTGCAGGTGACCCCACCCTTATAAACAATACAGCACAACTGACTGCAGGTGACCCCACCCTTATAAACAATACAGCAGAACTGACTGCAGGTGACCCCACCCTTATAAACAATACAGCACAACTGACTGCAGGTGACCCCACCCTTATAAACAATACAGCACAACTGACTGCAGGTGACCCCACCCTTATAAACAATACAGCACAACTGACTGCAGGTGACCCCACCCTTATAAACAATACAGCACAACTGACTGCAGGTATCCCCACCCTTATAAACAATACAGCACAACTGACTGCAGGTGACCCCACCCTTATAAACAATACTGCACAACTGACCGCAGATGACCCATCCCTTATAAACAATAAAGCACAACTGACTGCAGGTGACCCCACCCTTAAAAACAATACAGCACAACTGGCTGCAGGTGTGCCCACCCTTATAAACAATACAGCACAACTGACTGCAGGTGACCCCACCCTTATAAACAATAGAGTGGCATAACGACCCAAACCAACGACCAGTTTCATATGCAGATATGGTGTGATCATTAACTAGAGTTACAATGGTCATGTGTACTATTCATGTGTAGTATTCACGTGTACTATTCATGTGTAGTATTCACGTGTACTATTCATGTGTAGTATTCACGTGTACTATTCATGTGTAGTATTCACAGAGGATCGGGGACTGTTTGTGTTACTCACATGAAATGTTGGGTTATCAAAAGGTTAACAAAAAAAAAGAAAAGAAAAGAAAAGAAACCAGAATGCTCTCTCAGCCTTCACCGCTGGCTAGCAGTCATGCCAACTGGAGAGCCGAGCACGTAAGTCTCTCCCTGCCAGTACACAGCCTCTCCAACAGGAAGCCCTATGTAGCGCCTCCTTGTGGCAACACATGGTAACTGGGTACACCTTGGACCCTGGCTGATTACAAGGGACTCGGAGGAGGTCTGGCCCCTAGACGTGCGGTACGCAAGCCCACCCTGATGCCCACGATCCACCCACAGCTGTGGGTTAAATAGTGCCACCTAGTGGACACCTCGGGAGAGGACTAGGCTACGGGAGTAAACCCCTACACAACATCAACGTCCACAGTGCTGTTGTTTTGTGTTTTTCTTGCCCTTTTGTGTGTGTTTAAGTGGGGGAGTACTGCTGACATCATGTGTGGCTGCTGCTTCTCCCTCTCATAGCCCCCCCCTTCCTATCCCCCCCTGTATGTCTTCTCCCTCCCCCCTTCCCATCCACCCCTGTATGTCTTCTCCCTCCCCCCTTCCCATCCATCCCTGTATGTCTTCTCCCTCCCCCTCCCTATCCCGCCCGTATGTCCCCCCCACCATCCCCCCCTGTATGTCTTCTCCCTCCCCCCTTCCCATCCATCCCTGTATGTCTTCTCCCTCCCCCCTTCCCATCCATCCCTGTATGTCTTCTCCCTCCCCCCTTCCTATCCACCCCTGTATGTCTTCTCCCTCCCCCCTTCCCATCCATCCCTGTATGTCTTCTCCCTCCGCCCTTCCTATCCACCCCTGTATGCCCCCCCACCATCCACCCCTTGATGTCTTCTCCCTCCCCCCTTCCCATCCATCCCTGTATGTCTTCTCCCTCCCCCCTTCCTATCCACCCCTGTATGCCCCCCCCCACCATCCACCCCTGTATGTCTTCTCCCTCCCCCCTTCTCATCCCCCCTGTATGTCTTCTCCCTTCCCCCTTCCCATCCCCCCCTGTATGTCTGCCCCCCTTCCCATCCACCCCTGTATGTTTGCCCCCCTTCCCATCCACCCCTGTATGTTTGCCCCCCTTCCCATCCACCCCTGTATGTCTGCCCCCCTTCCCATCCCCCCCTGTATGTCTGCCCCCCTTCCCATCCACCCCTGTATGTCTGCCCCCCTTCCCATCCACCCCTGTATGTCTGCCCCCCTTCCCATCCACCCCTGTATGTTTGCCCCCCTTCCCATCCACCCCTGTATGTCTGCCCCCCTTCCCATCCACCCCTGTATGTTAGCCCCCCTTCCCATCCACCCCTGTATGTCTGCCCCCCTTCCCATCCACCCCTGTATGTTTGCCCCCCTTCCCATCCACCCCTGTATGTCTGCCCCCCTTCCCATCCACCCCTGTATGTTAGCCCCCCTTCCCATCCACCCCTGTATGTCTGCCCCCCTTCCCATCCACCCCTGTATGTTTGCCCCCCTTCCCATCCCCCCCTGTATGTCTGCCCCCCTTCCCATCCACCCCTGTATGTTTGCCCCCCTTCCCATCCACCCCTGTATGTTTGCCCCCCTTCCCATCCCCCCCTGTATGTCTGCCCCCCTTCCCATCCACCCCTGTATGTCTGCCCCCCTTCCCATCCACCCCTGTATGTTAGCCCCCCTTCCCATCCCCCCCTGTATGTCTGCCCCCCTTCCCATCCCCCCCTGTATGTCTGCCCCCCTTCCCATCCCCCCCTGTATGTCTGCCCCCCTTCCCATCCCCCCCTGTATGTCTGCCCCCCTTCCCATCCACCCCTGTATGTTAGCCCCCCTTCCCATCCACCCCTGTATGTCTGCCCCCCTTCCCATCCCCCCCTGTATGTCTGCCCCCCTTCCCGTCCCCCCCTGTATGTCTGTGTTGTGTTTCTCTGTTGACTTGTTTCACCCCGTTTATTGTGAAGCCACTTTGAGTGTTAGAGAAGTGCTGTATAGGATTGATTTTTTATTATTATTATTATTGTTATTATTATGATGGGTGATGCCCAGTAGAGGGCGTAGGCTGCTCTAATTAAGCGAGAGACAAGGGCTTCTTGCAGCGGAGAACTACGTGTGGAAAAGCCTGCGGTAAAAGAGAAAGAGGACCGGATCATGGACGAGAGGAGCCAGTCTCATTACGCCGTCTTTCCACTTTCCCTGCGGGACCTGCGGCTGGGTTGTGGTTGACCCTGGAAGGGGCGTGGCTTCAACCTAAGCAGGGGTCGTTGGGAGCCAATTGGGTTGGAGTCCTGTCTTCTGAGGACTGACGTCATCCTGGCCAGGCTCTCAGGCTTTAGTTTCCTACCCGGCAGGTGGGTGATCACGCCACCAGCAAGGTGCGGCATCTTAGCAGCTTTCAGTATCGACCGCGGCTAATGCTAACAAAAGCATTCCGCCTCCTCCGCCTCCTCCTCCGCCTCCTCCTCCTCCTCCGCCTCCTCCTCCTTCTTCTTCGTGTTTATTGGCGGTTGGCAAACAACGAATTGGTGCATTACCGCCTCCAGCTCAGCATTCAACGTGGGGGCGGCCGGGTGGAGTAGCGCTGTGTTCCGCTGCCCACCAACACGGGGGGGGGGGGGTCGCCGGGTCGAACCCCCCGTGTTGCCTCCGGCTTGGTCGGGCGTCCCTCCGGACACAACTGGCCGTGTCTGCGGCTGGGAAGTAGCATGTGGGCATTTGTCCCGACCGCTACACTAGCGCCTCCTCTGGTCGGTCGGGGCGCCCCCCGCATCGGCGGAGAGCGTGGTAATTGGCCAGATACAATTGGGGAGAAAAGGGGGAAAATTGGACGAAAAGAAGAAAAATCTACAATACATATGCGTAGCCTCCATCTTATATCCTCTTTAAAAGAACGACTTCGATTCTCTTCTTCTTCTTCTGACCGTATTAACGCGGAACACACGTTTCATTACCCAGCAGTGCCTCCTAGCGGCGTTACAAGATAAGCCATTACAGGACACAACAAAAAGGAACACAAAGTATTTCTCCAACAAAAGAACTAATACTCTTTAAACATTGAACCCCGGGGGCCAGAAGGACACGTGAATTCGTTTATTTTGCTACTTCAAGCAGAAGGGCACATTAGGCTTGTGTTTGACACTTGGCCCTTTCTTTATTAGGTCAGCTTTGTGTTTGTGAGGACATTATATTATTTTGTACCACTAAAGCATCATAGAGGTAATCATACAGTAAAAGTAAACTGTAATAACTGTATAATGAAGTTGCCATGTGTTCAATCTCATGCAAACGCTCCGCATGAGCCTTTCTAACCTTACTCCTTCACAACGTGGGTCTGAAGTGTCGTATCGCTAGTCACTCTGGAACAGAGATACTACATCTGCAATCAGAGCACTGTAAGATGGTGACAGATGTACTCTTAGACCCCCCCCCCCCGGTTCAGGGATGGTCGTTCCCTCTTCACATAGATGGCCTCTTGGACTCTGCGTTCAAACCAGCGTTCCTCCCTATCAAGGATGGTCCCATCCTCATTCCTGAAAGAGTGGCCACTGGCCTGTAGATGGTGTAGACTGTGGAGTCCTGGCCTGTAGATGGTGTAGACTGTGGAGTCCTGGCCTGTAGATGGTGTAGACTGGGAGTCCTGGCCTGTAGATGGTGTAGACTGTGGAGTCCTGGCCTGTAGATGGTGTAGACTGGGAGTCCTGGCCTGTAGATGGTGTAGACTGTGGAGTCCTGGCCTGTAGATGGTGTAGACTGTGGAGTCCTGGCCTGTAGATGGTGTAGACTGTGGAGTCCTGGCCTGTAGATGGTGTAGACTGTGGAGTCCTGGCCTGTAGATGGTGTAGACTGGGAGTCCTGGCCTGTAGATGGTGTAGACAGTGGAGTCCTGGCCTGTAGATGGTGTAGACTGTGGAGTCCTGGCCTGTAGATGGTGTAGACTGTGGAGTCCTGGCCTGTAGATGGTGTAGACTGGGAGTCCTGGCCTGTAGATGGTGTAGACTGTGGAATCCTGGCCTGTAGATGGTGTAGACTGTGGAGTCCTGGCCTGTAGATGGTGTAGACTGTGGAGTCCTGGCCTGTAGATGGTGTAGACTGTGGAATCCTGGCCTGTAGATGGTGTAGACTGTGGAATCCTGGCCTGTAGATGGTGTAGACTGTGGAGTCCTGGCCTGTGTAGACTGTGGAGTCCTGGCCTGATGTGTTAGCTCTCCTGTGTTGTGTCATCCTCTTGGCCAGACTCTGTTTGGTTTCCTTGATGTACAAGTCACAACAATCCTCCTGATACTTAACAGGGTGCACTATATTTCTCTGTTTGTGCCGGGGGACCTGATCCCTGGGGTGGACCAACTTCTGGTGCAGCGTGTTTTGGAGTGTGAGAGCAACTGAGACGAGATGTTTGGTCATCTGTCACCATCTTACAAAGCTGTGATTGCAACTATTCCCCAATCCTCTGTGAACAGTACACATGGCCATTGTAACTCTAATTAATGGTCACACCATATTTGCATATGAAAGTGGTCATTGGTTTGGGTCGTTATGCCACTGTATTGTTTATAAGGGTGGGGTAGCTGCAGTCTCTGTATTGTTTATAAGGGTGGGGTAGCTGCAGTCTCTGTATTGTTTATAAGGGTGGGGTAGCTGCAGTCAGGTGAGACTGAAGAGGTCACTTAGATGATGATGAAACGTGTGTGTCAGTCCAGATGACCTGCTTCACCTCCTGTGGGTTCTGACCTGGATTACTGAGCATCAAGACATCGCCTATCAGCTTTGCAGCAGAGACGTCACACCAGGAAGTAATCCCTGTCTGTGATTGGTTTCTGCTTCTGTGTGACATCAACCCACAGACGCTTGAAAAAACGGGAAAACACATCTGACTGAATAAAGGTACACCGTTTTAAAAGTGGCGGCCAAATGCTTGCCAGTTTTCAATCCAGCACTTCAGCTAAGATAACAAACATTCTACCATGTGACCAAACACGTTGTCTGTCTGTCTGTCTGTCTGTCTGTCTGTCTGTCTGTCTGTCTGTCTGTCTGTCTATCTGTCTGTCTGTCTGTCTGTCTGGTGTGTTGTACTGTACACACGTGAATACCATGTGGGATATACCCGACAATGTTGTGTAACTCTCTACTATCCATAATGTTAGGAGGAGATACAGCGCTCTGTCACTGTGTAGCAACACGGTTTTCTCTATAGCTGTCTGTTACATTGTATTACAGTATTGTTTTGTGTATTTCATGTTGTTGTAACTGGGTAGCAACACTGTTTTCTCTATAGCTGTCTGTTACATTGTATTACAGTATTGTTTTGTGTATTTCATGTTGTTCTAACTGTGTAGCAACACTGTTTTCTCTATAGCTGTCTGTTACATTGTATTACAGTATTGTTTTGTGTATTTCATGTTGTTGTAACTGGGTAGCAACACGGTTTTCTCTATAGCTGTCTGTTACATTGTATTACAGTATTGTTTTGTGTATTTCATGTTGTTCTAACTGTGTAGCAACACTGTTTTCTCTATAGCTGTCTGTTACATTGTATTACAGTATTGTTTTGTGTATTTCATGTTGTTGTAACTGTGTAGCAACACTGTTTTCTCTATAGCTGTCTGTTACATTGTATTACAGTATTGTTGTGTATTTCATGTTGTTGTAACTGTGTAGCAACACTGTTTTCTCTATAGCTGTCTGTTACATTGTATTCCAGTATTGTTTTGTGTATTTCATGTTGTTGTAACTGTGTAGCAACACTGTTTTCTCTATAGCTGTCTGTTACATTGTATTACAGTATTGTTTTGTGTATTTCATGTTGTTCTAACTGTGTAGCAACACTGTTTTCTCTATAGCTGTCTGTTACATTGTATTCCAGTATTGTTTTGTGTATTTCATGTTGTTGTAACTGTGTAGCAACACTGTTTTCTCTATAGCTGTCTGTTACATTGTATTACAGTATTGTTTTGTGTATTTCATGTTGTTGTAACTGTGTAGCAACACGGTTTTCTCTATAGCTGTCTGTTACATTGTATTACAGTATTGTTTTGTGTATGTCATGTTGTTGTAACTGTGTAGCAACACTGTTTTCTCTATAGCTGTCTGTTACATTGTATTACAGTATTGTTTTGTGTATTTCATGTTGTTGTAACTGTGTAGCAACACTGTTTTCTCTATAGCTGTCTGTTACATTGTATTACAGTATTGTTTTGTGTATTTCATGTTGTTGTAACTGTGTAGCAACACTGTTTTCTCTATAGCTGTCTGTTACATTGTATTACAGTATTGTTTTGTGTATTTCATGTTGTTCTAACTGTGTAGCAACACTGTTTTCTCTATAGCTGTCTGTTACATTGTATTCCAGTATTGTTTTGTGCATTTCATGTTGTTGTAACTGTGTAGCAACACTGTTTTCTCTATAGCTGTCTGTTACATTGTATTACAGTATT
>NC_079229.1:39280943-39293443 GCF_029633865.1 Lampris incognitus | reverse complement strand
TTCTGTACGGAGGAATGGGCTGAAACTCCTCCAAGCCCATGTGCAGGACCGCTCAACAGTTACCAGAAATGTGTAGTTGCAGTTATTGCTGCACAAGGGGGGGGGGGGGTCACACCAGATACTGAAAGCAAAGGTTCACATACTTTTGCCACTCACAGATGTGTAATATTGGATCATTTTCCTCAATAAATAAATGACCAAGTTTAATATTTGTGGCTCATTTGTTTAATTGGGTTCTCTTTATCTAGTTTTAGGACTTGTGTGAAAATCTGATGATGTGTTCGATCATATTTATGCAGAAATATCGAAAATTCTAAAGGGTTCACAAACTTTCAAGCACCACTGTATATATGTACTATATATATATATACACACACACACACACACACATTAGCAGCTGATGAGTGTGCGACACACGAAACAGGCCTGTACTGCTGTGTATTGAAACTTTCCCCCCTGTATCTGTGTTGATATTCCGCTCCTCGTTAGTTCAACACTTCCATCAACACCATTGACGGTTTTGGAAAAAATGCTATATATATATATATATATATATATATATATATTGTGGCAGGAATGAGGAAAAACACAGGAGACCAAGGCGAGTTTGTTGTTTATTCCTCAACTCCAAAAACCAACTGCAGCAGGAACAACCCTGCACCGGTGAGCCCGGGAATGTAAACCACGCCCCCAACGTAAACCACGCCCCCAGCTCACAGTCCTGCTGGGTGAGAGGCATAGCCCCTAGTGTCCGCCACACAGCCCCCCCCAACACCCAGAAGGGGCTCCTGGAAAGAAAATCAGTGTCTCACTGGAGGCTTAAGCAGCCTGCCATAACGGCTGCGCCGTCCCTCAGCCGGAACAGTAGGTGAAACACAGTCCAAAGCCGGCTGAGAAGCAGAACGCTGAACCCGTGAAGACACTGCTGGGGTCCTGGAAGGAAGACGACCCCGACGGGGAACCTGGGCCGGAAACACAACTTCACCCGCCACCCTGTGCGCCGGTTTAAGCCTATCAAGCGTGACACACTCCCTACGCCCATCCATATCCAGCACAAACCCTTAGGACCCGTCTCAAGAACCCAAAATGGGCCATCGTATGGGGGTTGGAGGGGCGAGCGGTGAGCATCATGCCGTACAAAAACAAAACGAGCCGACATGAGCTCCGCGGGCACGAACGACCGCGGAAAACAGTGGTGAACGGGGCCTGGAACCCGAGTGCTGTCGGACAAACAAGGATAAACGGCCGGACGGGGTCGAGGAGCGGAACTCCCAGGCAAACATTCCCCAGGGACGCGGAGCGGCTGACCGAGCACCAGCTCAGCGGGCAAAGCGTCGAGGTCCTCCTTAGGAGCCCAACGCAACCCGAGCATAACCCAAGGTAAACGCTCCACCCAGTTACCATCCGAGAGTGCAGCGCACAGCGCTGCCTTGAGCGACCGGTGAAAACGTTCACACAAGCCGTTAGCCTGAGGGTGGTACGCGGTAGTGCGGTGTACCAGAGCTCTGACACGAACTGGGGGCCCGTCTGAGGTGATATCTGACGGAGTGCCGAAACGGGCGACCCAGGAGGAGAGAAACGCGCTGCAACGTCTGCGGGTGTTGTGGAGGACAGAGGGACAGCCTCTGGCCACCTGGTGGTCCGATCCACCATTGTGAGCAGGTGAGTAAAACCCTGTGAAGAAGGTAGAGGGCCCACCAGGTCCACATGCACGTGGTCGAAACGTCTGGCCGGGATCGGAAACGGTTCGAGGGGCGACTTAGTGTGTTGGTGGACCTTAGCGCGCTGGCACGCTACACATGCAGCTGCCCACCCCTTGACGTCCTTGCGGAGGCCAGGGTAGACGAACTTGGAACCGACCAACTTCACTGACGCCTGAACCCCAGGGTGCGAGAGGGAGTGAATTGATTCGAAAACTCGACGGCGCCAGGCCACCGGAACAACGGGGCAGGGACGGCCGGTGGAGACATCGCAGAGGAGGGCAGGACTGCCTTCCTGCATCACAGCGTCCTCCAGCTTGAGACCGGTACACGTTGACCTAAGGGCAAGGACGTCCGGGTCACTGGGCTGGTCGGCAGCCATAGCGGAGAAATCCACACCAAGGTGCACAGGACACACAAGCACACGCGACAGACAATCAGCAACAGGGTTGGACTTCCCGCCCACATGCTGAATGGCCGTTGTGAACTCGGAGATCGCCACTAGGTGGCGCTGTTGACGAGCAGACCATGGCTCAGTCACCTTGGACATGGCGAAAGTTAGCGGTTTATGATCCACATAAGCCGTGAAGGAGCGACCCTCCAGCAGGAAGCGGAAATGCCGGGTTGCAAGGTGCAGTGCCAGCAACTCCCGGTCAAAAACGCTGTACTTGCGCTCGCTATCTCGCAGTTTGCGGCTCAAAAATGAGAGTGGCTGCCACGCATTCACCACACGCTGTTCAACCACAGCCCCCACGGCTATGTCAGACGCGTCGGTTGTTAAAGCTATGGACGCCGTGGGTGTGGGATGAGGGCAAGGAGGGCAGCATTAGCCAGGGCGCACTTAGCTCCATCAAAGGCCTGGACCCGTTCGGGAGTCCAGTCGACAGGGTCGTTAGCCTCCTTAAGCCGCAGGGCTTCGTAAAGTGGCTGAAGGAGGTGGGCAGCACGAGGGAGGAAACGGTTATAGAAATTCACCATGCCCAAGAATTCCTGCAATGCCTTAACAGAGACTGGGCGGGGAAATTCCGCCACCGCTTGCACCTTAGAAGACAACGGGACCGCGCCTTGCGGCGAAATGCCGTGACCCAAGAAGTCAA
This sequence comes from Lampris incognitus, assembly GCF_029633865.1. Taxonomy (NCBI): domain Eukaryota; kingdom Metazoa; phylum Chordata; class Actinopteri; order Lampriformes; family Lampridae; genus Lampris; species Lampris incognitus. The sequence goes on along the minus strand of NC_079229.1, from coordinate 39,290,646 downwards.
TCACCGGCAGTCCACACGGACACTTGGCCGGGTTGACTATCAGGCCGTGTTCGTCCAGACGACGGAAAACCTGTTTCAGGTGTGCCAGGTGCTCTTCAGCTGACGGACTGGCCACTAATATGTCGTCGAGATAAACGAACACAAAAGCAAGGTCACGCAACACCGAATCCATCAGCCTCTGAAAGGTTTGCGCTGCCCCCTTCAAGCCAAAAGGCATGCGCATGAACTCAAAAAGCCCAAACGGGGTGATCACTGCGGTCTTGGGCACGTCCTCTGCGCGCACGGGAACCTGATGATAGCCGCGCACCAGGTCCACCTTAGAGAAGATAGTGGCACCTGCCAGGCGTATGGAAAAGTCCTGTATGTGTGGGATGGGATAGCGGTCATTGGCGGTGACGTTGTTCAGGCGGCGAAAATCGCCGCAAGGCCGCCACGACCCATCCGCCTTGGGCACCATGTGAAGCGGCGAGGCCCACGGGCTGTTGGAACACCTCACTATACCCAGACGCTCCATGATGGCGAACTCCTCCTTAGCTGGAGCCCATTTTACCGCGTCGAGGCGCCGCGCGCGCGCAAAAACTGGCGGTCCCAGAGTGGGAATTAAATGTTGTACCCCGTGTTTAGTAACCGCGGTGGAAAAGGCAGGTGGAGTCACCGATGGAGAATCCGCCAGCAAACGCTGAAAAACATCCCCTGATGCTAAAAAGTTAGCGTGTGTTAACGGCCCGGCTCCCCCTGTCTCGCACGGAACAGTGGCGAAAGACACAGCATCAATTAAACGGCGGTTTGCAACATCAACCAGCAGACCATTAGCACACAGAACATCCGCGCCGATAATAGGAACCGTAATGGCGGCCACTACAAAGTCCCACTCAAAATGGCGCCCGTGGAAGCAAACAGTCACCAACCTTGTGCCAAACGCCGCAATGGACGAACCGTTAGCTGTACTTAACTGTGGGCCGCCGCCTTCGGCCGACCTGTCTGTCTTAGCAGGAGGGAGTAGGCTCTTTTGCGAGCCTGAGTCCACCAGAAACCGTCTTCCTGACATCGTGTCCTTAATGAAGAGCAGCTCACTACGTCCGCCAGCACCCACAGCTGCTACTGAGCGCTGCCCTGGAGTTTCCCGCCGTCTCAAACGTGCACGGAGGGACGCAACGCCTCGCCTTGCCGCCGAACCGCTGGTGGAAGAAACAGAGGCCTCTCCCGCGCCGTCTCCGGGCAGTCACTCCAGCCACCACTGCCGGGTCCACGTCCTCCGACGCCGGCTGCCGAGGCTCCGATGCCACACTCTGCACAGAGAACCGTCTGGTAGCCAGCAGGACCCGATCGGCCTCCTCAGCCAAACCTCGGCAGTCACCAGCGGCCAGACACGGGGAGTTAGCCAAAGCCGCGCGCACAGGAGACGGGAGCTGGCGCAGGAAAACGTGCGGGAAAAGGAATCCGCCTTCGTCCGAGCCTGGCAGCGACAGCATATTGTCCATGAGATCCACAGCCGTCCCGTCGCCCAAACCGGATAGGGAAAGGATTCTATCTGCCCTCTCTGCGGCAGATAGGCTGTACCTCCGGAGCAGAAGATGTTTGAGGGCGACGTATTTACCGTGTTGAGGGGGGGGGGGGGGCAACAGCTGCATGGCCCGGCGTGTGGACTGCTGGTCCAGCGCAGTGACGACCAGATAGTATCTGGAGTCGTCCGCGGAGATTCCACGCAGGTGGAACAGCGCCTCGACATGCTGGAACCACGAGGCCGGGTCGCTCTGCCAGAACTCTGGGAGCTTCACAGCCGCGGCGAGAACGGCCGGCTGGGAGAGTTGGGGCGGCGTGGCCGAAGTGGATTCACACTCTTCTTCTGCTCCAAACATGTTCAATTTGGGGTCACCAATGTGGCAGGATGAGGAAAAACACAGGAGACCAAGGCGAGTTTGATGTTTATTCCTCAACTCCAAAAACCAACTGCAGCAGGAACAACCCTGCACCGGCAAGCCCGGGAACGTAAACCACGCCCCCAGCTCACAGTCCTGCTGGGTGAGAAGCATAGCCCATAGTGTCCGCCACAATATATATATATATATCAATTCAAAGCTTTATTGCAGACTCAGGGTCCATAACAGACAAAGACAAATAGTAAAAGACAAACCCCAGACAATACACAGAGTAAACACAATAAAATAACATAACAGGAACAAGTCAGTGTGTTATCAGAAGAAGGCAGTTATACCAGTGGTCCCACTGCCTGGACTGGGCTATACCAGTGGTCCCACTGCCGGGACTGGTAGCGTGTGGCCCTGAGTCTTATATTAGTTAAACTCTTGCTGATTACGTTATCAGAGTCACTGAGCCGGCAAATAAAGTTATACATGAGCTTTCTTAGAAGAGACTGAAAGGTACTGACTCCTGCAGCCACAGACATCTCACTTGCACTACACCATCCATGTCTGTTTACTAGTATCTCACTGCATCATTATGAGCCACTGGAAGCCTCTGTAAGCTTGCTTTTTAAGTTTGACCACAGGTGTGCAGTATAAAGTGGTGTACAATATGTAGTTTGACCACAGGGGACAGTATAAAGTGGTGTACAATATGTAGTGTGACCACAGGTGTGCAGTATAAAGTGGTGTAAAATACTTAGTTTGACCACAGGGAGCAGTATAAAGTGGTGTACAATATGTAGTGTGACGATAGGTGTGCAGTATAAAGTGGTGTTCAATATGTAGCGTTACCACAGGGGGGCAGTATAAAGTGGTACAACATGTAGCTTGACCACAGGGGGCAGTATAAAGTGGTGTACAATATGTAGTTTGATCACAGGTGTGAGTATAAAGTAGTGTACAATATGTAGTTTGACCACAGGTGTGCAGTATAAAGTGGTGTACAATATGTAGTTTGATCACAGGTGTGAGTATGAAGTAGTGTACAATATGTAGTGTGACGATAGGTGTGCAGTATAAAGTGGTGTACAATATGTAGTGTGACCACAGGTGTGCAGTATAAAGTGGTGTAAAATATGTAGTTTGACCACAGGGGGGCAGTATAAAGTGGTGTACAATATGTAGTTTGACCACAGGGGGGCAGTATAAAGTGGTGTACAACATGTAGCTTGACCACAGGGGGCAGTATATAGTGGTGTACGATATGTAGTTTGACCACAGGCGTGAGTATAAAGTAGTGTACAATATGTAGTTTAACCACAGGTGTCTAGTATAAAGTGGTGTAAAATATGTAGTTTGACCACAGGGGGGTAGTAAGTGGTGTACAATATGTAGTTTGACCACGGGGGGCAGTATAAAGTGGTCTACAAGATGTAGTTTGACCACAGGTGTCTAGTATAAAGTGGTGTAAAATATGTAGTTTGACCACAGGTGTGCAGTAAAAAGTGGTGTACAATATATACTTTGACCACAGGTCTGCAGTATAAAGTGGTGTACAATATGTAGTTTGACCACAGGGGGGTAGTATAAAGTGGTGTACAATATGTAGTTTGACCACAGGGGGGGGGGGAGTATAAAGTGGTGTACAATTTGTAGTTTGACCACAGGGGGGTAGTAAGTGGTGTACAATATGTAGTTTGACCACAGGGGGCAGTATAAAGTGGTCTACAAGATGTAGTTTGACCACAGGTGTCTAGTATAAAGTGGTGTACAATATATACTTTGACCACTGGTCTGCAGTATAAAGTGGTGTACAATATGTAGTTTGACCACAGGGGGGTAGTATAAAGTGGTGTACAAGATGTAGTTTGACCACAGGAGGCAGTATAAAGTGGTGTACAATATGTAGTTTGACCACAGGTGTGCAGTATTAAGTGGTATACAATATATAGTTTGACAACAGGGGGGCAGTATAAAGTGGTGTACAATATGTAGTGCGACCATAGGTGTGCAGTATAAAGTGGTGTGCAATATGTAGTTTGACCACAGGTATCTAGTATAAAGTGGCGTACAATATGTAGTGTGACCACAGGTGTGCAGTATAAAGTGGTGTACAATATGTAGTGTGACCACAGGGGGGCAGTATAAAGTGGTGTACAATATGTAGTTTGACCACAGGTGTGCAGTATATAGTGGTGTACAATATGTAGTTTGACCACAAGGGGGAATATAAAGTGGTGTACAATATGTAGTGTGACCACAGGTGTGCAGTAAAAAGTGGTCTACAATAAGTAGATTGACCACAGGGGGACAGTATAAAGTGGTGTGCAATATGTAGTTTGACCACAGGTGTGCAGTATAAAGTGGTGTACAATATGTAGTGTGACCACAGGGGGGCAGTATAAAGTGGTGTACAATATGTAGTTTGACCACAGGGGTGCAGTATATAGTGGTGTACAATATGTAGTTTGACCACAAGGGGGAATATAAAGTGGTGTACAATATGTAGTGTGACCACAGGTGTGCAGTATAAAGTGGTCTACAATAAGTAGTTTGACCACAGGGGGACAGTATAAAGTGGTGTGCAATATGTAGTTTGACCACAGGTGTGCAGTATAAAGTGGTGTACATTATGTAGCGTTACCACAGGTGTGCAGTATAAAGTGGTCTACAATTAGTAGTTTGACCACAGGTGTGCAGTATAAAGTGGTGTACGATATGTAGTTTGACAACAGGTGTGCAGTATAAAGTGGTGTACAATATGTAGTTTGACCACAGGGGGGTAGTATAAAGTGGTGTACAATATGTAGTTTGACCACAGGGGGCAGTATAAAGTGGTGTACAATATGTAGTTTGACCACAGGGGGGTAGTAAGTGGTGTACAATATGTAGTTTGACCACGGGGGGCAGTATAAAGTGGTCTACAAGATGTACTTTGACCACAGGAGGCAGTATAAAGTGGTGTACAATATGTAGTTTGACCACAGGTGTGCAGTATTAAGTGGTATACAATATATAATTTGACAACAGGGGGGCAGTATAAAGTGGTGTACAATATGTAGTGCGACCATAGGTGTGCAGTATAAAGTGGTGTGCAATATGTAGTTTGACCACAGGTATCTAGTATAAAGTGGCGTACAATATGTAGTGTGACCACAGGTGTGCAGTATAAAGTGGTGTACAATATGTAGTTTGACCACAGGTGTGCAGTATAAAGTGGTGTACAATATGTAGTGTGACCACGGGGGGCAGTATAAAGTGGTCTACAAGATGTACTTTGACCACAGGAGGCAGTATAAAGTGGTGTACAATATGTAGTTTGACCACAGGTGTGCAGTATTAAGTGGTATACAATATATAATTTGACAACAGGGGGGCAGTATAAAGTGGTGTACAATATGTAGTGCGACCATAGGTGTGCAGTATAAAGTGGTGTGCAATATGTAGTTTGACCACAGGTATCTAGTATAAAGTGGCGTACAATATGTAGTGTGACCACAGGTGTGCAGTATAAAGTGGTGTACAATATGTAGTTTGACCACAGGTGTGCAGTATAAAGTGGTGTACAATATGTAGTGTGACCACAGGGAGGCAGTATAAAGTGGTGTACAATATGTAGTTTGACCACAGGGGTGCAGTATATAGTGGTGTACAATATGTAGTTTGACCACAAGGGGGAATATAAAGTGGTGTACAATATGTAGTGTGACCACAGGTGTGCAGTATAAAGTGGTCTACAATAAGTAGTTTGACCACAGGGGGACAGTATAAAGTGGTGTGCAATATGTAGTTTGACCACAGGTGTGCAGTATAAAGTGGTGTACATTATGTAGCGTTACCACAGGTGTGCAGTATAAAGTGGTGTACAATATGTAGTTTGACCACAGGGGAGCAGTATAAAGTGGTGTTCAATATGTAGCGTTACCACAGGTGTGCAGTATAAAGTGGTGTACGATATGTAGTTTGACAACAGGTGTGCAGTATAAAGTGGTGTACAATATATAGTTTGACCACAGGTGTCTAGTATAAAGAGGTGTACAACATGTAGTTTGACCACAGTTGTGCAGTATATAGTGGTGTACAATATGTAGTTTGACCACAGGGGGGAATATAAAGTGGTGTACAATATGTAGTGTGACCACAGGTGTGCAGTATAAGTGGTGTACATTATGTAGCGTTACCACAGGTGTGCAGTATCAAGTGGTGTACAATATGTAGCGTTACCACAGGTGTGCAGTATAAAGTGATGTACAATATGTAGTGTGACCACAGGGGGCAGTATAAAGTGGTGTACGATATGTAGCGTTACCACAGGTGTGCAGTATAAAGTGATCAACAATATATAGTTTGACCACAGGGGGGCAGTATAAAGTGGTGTACAATATGTAGTTTGACCACAGGTGTCTAGTATAAAGTGGTGTACAATATATAGTTTGACCACAGGGGGGCAGTATAAAGTGGTGTGCAAGATTAAAAAAAAGGACTGGTTGATAACATCCCTAGTGTTTGCACTGCAACAGTTTCGGTGGGAATTAAACAGGAGATGGCTGCCAAGGTGACATTGCCACCACCAGGACAAATAATCAGTTGTGTACCTCAGCATCACAGGGTGTTTCGGCCTTTCATCACAAGACACCCTCCGCTGAGGCAGGCCCACCACAGGTTGATCGGTCCTGGGTGTGTGACATGTGGTTAGCTGTTCACCCTGGCAGCCCAGATGGCGTCTCTCCTTTTGATCCAGATCCAGTGGCTAGTCCTCTCAGCAGTGTTGGCTTGGACTTACCCTGCAACACATATATAAACTCTAACAGTGATGGTACCAGGGCTTACCCTGCAACACATATAAACTCTAACAGTGATGGTACCAGGACTTACCCTGCAACACATATAAACTCTAACAGTGATGGTACCAGGACTTACCCTGCAACACATATAAACTCTAACAGTGATGGTACCAGGACTTACCCTGCAACACATATAAACTCTAACAGTGATGGTACCAGGGCTTACCCTGCAACACATATATAAACTCTAACAGTGATGGTACCACGGCTTACCCTGCAACACATATAAACTCTAACAGTGATGGTACCAGGACTTACCCTGCAACACATATAAACTCTAACAGTGATGGTACCAGGACTTACCCTGCAACACATATAAACTCTAACAGTGATGGTACCAGGACTTACCCTGCAACACCTATAAACTCTAACAGTGATGGTTTCAGGGATTACCCTGCAACACATATAAACTCTAACAGTGATGGTACCAGGGCTTACCCTGCAACACATATATAAACTCTAACAGTGATGGTACCAGGGCTTACCCTGCAACACCTATAAACTCTAACAGTGATGGTACCAGGACGTACCCTGCAACACATATAAACTCTAACAGTGATGGTTTCAGGGATTACCCTGCAACACATATAAACTCTAACAGTGATGGTACCAGGGCTTACCCTGCAACACATATAAACTCTAACAGTGATGGTACCAGGACTTACCCTGCAACACATATAAACTCTAACAGTGATGGTACCAGGACTTACCCTGCAACACATATATAAACTCTAACAGTGATGGTACCAGGACTTACCCTGCAACACATATATAAACTCTAACAGTGATGGTACCAGGGCTTACCCTGCAACACATATAAACTCTAACAGTGATGGTACCAGGGCTTACCCTGCAACACATATATAAACTCTAACAGTGATGGTACCAGGGCTTACCCTGCAACACATATAAACTCTAACAGTGATGGTACCAGGGATTACCCTGCAACACATATAAACTCTAACAGTGATGGTACCAGGGCTTACCCTGCAACACATATAAACTCTAACAGTGATGGTACCAGGACTTACCCTGCAACACATATAAACTCTAACAGTGATGGTACCAGGGATTACCCTGCAACACATATAAACTCTAACAGTGATGGTACCAGGGCTTACCCTGCAACACATATAAACTCTAACAGTGATGGTACCAGGACTTACCCTGCAACACATATAAACTCTAACAGGGATGGTACCAGGACTTACCCAGCAACACCTATAAACTCTAACAGTGATGGTTTCAGGGATTACCCTGCAACACATATAAACTCTAACAGTGATGGTACCAGGACGTACCCTGCAACACATATAAACTCTAACAGTGATGGTACCAGGGCTTACCCTGCAACACATATATAAACTCTAACAGTGATGGTACCAGGGCTTACCCTGCAACACCTATAAACTCTAACAGTGATGGTACCAGGACGTACCCTGCAACACATATAAACTCTAACAGTGATGGTACCAGGGCTTACCCTGCAACACATATAAACTCTAACAGTGATGGTACCAGGACTTACCCTGCAACACATATATAAACTCTAACAGTGATGGTACCAGGGCTTACCCTGCAACACATATAAACTCTAACAGTGATGGTACCAGGGCTTACCCTGCAACACATATAAAAACTCTAACAGTGATGGTACCAGGGCTTACCCTGCAACACATATAAACTCTAACAGTGATGGTACCAGGGATTACCCTGCAACACATATAAACTCTAACAGTGATGGTACCAGGGCTTACCCTGCAACACATATAAACTCTAACAGTGATGGTACCAGGGCTTACCCTGCAACACATATAAACTCTAACAGTGATGGTACCAGGACTTACCCTGCAACACATATAAACTCTAACAGTGATGGTACCAGGACTTACCCTGCAACACATATAAACTCTAACAGTGATGGTACCAGGACTTACCCTGCAACACATATAAACTCTAACAGTGATGGTTTCAGGGATTACCCTGCAACACATATAAACTCTAACAGTGATGGTACCAGGGCTTACCCTGCAACACATATAAACTCTAACAGTGATGGTTTCAGGGATTACCCTGCAACACATATAAACTCTAACAGTGATGGTACCAGGGCTTACCCTGCAACACATATAAACTCTAACAGTGATGGTACCAGGGCTTACCCTGCAACACATATAAACTCTAACAGTGATGGTACCAGGACTTACCCTGCAACACATATAAACTCTAACAGTGATGGTTTCAGGGATTACCCTGCAACACATATAAACTCTAACAGTGATGGTACCCGGGATTACCCTGCAACACATATAAACTCTAACAGTGATGGTACCAGGACATACCCTGCAACACATATAAACTGTAACAGTGATGGCACCAGGGCTTACCCTGCAACACATATAAACTCTAACAGTGATGGTACCAGGACTTACCCTGCAACACATATAAACTCTAACAATGATGGTACCAGCGCTTACCCTGCAACACATATAAACTCTAACAGTGATGGTACCAGGACTTACCCTGCAACACATATAAACTCTAACAGTGATGGTACCAGGGCTTACCCTGCAACACATATAAACTCTAACAGTGATGGTACCAGGGCTTACCCTGCAACACATATAAATTCTAACAGTGATGGTACCACGAAGTACCCTGCAACACATATAAACTCTAACAATGATGGTACCAGGGCTTACCCTGCAACACATATAAACTCTAACAGTGATGGTACCAGGGCTTACCCTGCAACACATATAAACTCTAACGGTGATGGTACCAGGGCTTACCCTGCAACACATATAAACTCTAACGGTGATGGTACCAGGACTTACCCTGCAACACATATAAACTCTAACAGTGATGGTACCAGGACGTACCCTGCAACACATATAAACTCTAACAGTGATGGTACCAGGACTTACCCTGCAACACATATATAAACTCTAACAGTGATGGTACCAGGACTTACCCTGCAACACATATATAAAC
>NC_079229.1:39270943-39275943 GCF_029633865.1 Lampris incognitus | reverse complement strand
AGTTCATACCGGACCGTAAAGTTACTGAAGGCGACATAAACACAACCGCTGTTACAGTTCATACCGCACCGTAAAGTTACTGGAGGCGACATAAACACAACCGTTGTTACAGTTCATACCTCACCGTACAGTTACTGAAGGCGACATAAACACAACCGTTGTTACAGTTCATACCGGACCGTAAAGTTACCGAAGGCGACATAAACACAACCGTTGTTACAGTTCATACCGCACCGTAAAGTTACTGAAGGCGACATAAACACAACCGTTGTTACAGTTACTGAAGGCGACATAAACACAACCGTTGTTACAGTTCATACCGCACCGTAAAGTTACTGAAGGCGACATAAACACAACCGTTGTTACAGTTCATACCGGACCGTAAAGTTACTGAAGGCGACATAAACACAACCGTTGTTACAGTTCATACCTCACCGTAAAGTTACTGAAGGCGACATGAACACAACCGTTGTTACAGTTCATACCGCACCGTAAAGTTACTGAAGGCGACATAAACACAACCGTTGTTACAGTTACTGAAGGGGACATAAACACAACCGTTGTTACAGTTCATACCGCACCGTACAGTTACTGAAGGCGACATAAACACAACCGTTGTTACAGTTCATACCGGACCGTAAAGTTACTGAAGGCGACATAAACACAACCGTTGTTACAGTTCATACTGCACCGTAAAGTTACTGAAGGCGACATAAACACAACCGTTGTTACAGTTACTGAAGGCGACATAAACACAACCGTTGTTACAGTTCATACCGCACCGTAAAGTTACTGAAGGCGACATAAACACAACCGTTGTTACAGTTCATACCGCACCGTAAAGTTACTGGAGGCGACATAAACACAACCGTTGTTACAGTTCATACCGGACCGTAAAGTTACTGAAGGCGACATAAACACAACCGTTGTTACAGTTCATACCTCACCGTAAAGTTACTGAAGGCGACATGAACACAACCGTTGTTACAGTTCATACCGCACCGTAAAGTTACTGAAGGCGACATAAACACAACCGTTGTTACAGTTACTGAAGGGGACATAAACACAACCGTTGTTACAGTTCATACCGCACCGTACAGTTACTGAAGGCGACATAAACACAACCGTTGTTACAGTTCATACCGCACCGTACAGTTACTGAAGGCGACATAAACACATCCGTTGTTACAGTTCATACCGCACCGTACAGTTACTGAAGGCGACATAAACACAACCGTTGTTACAGTTCATACCGCACCGTTACTGAAGGCGACATAAACACAACCGTTGTTACAGTTCATACCGCACTGTACAGTTACTGAAGGCGACATAAACACAACCGTTGTTACAGTTCATACCGCACCGTAAAGTTACTGAAGGCGACATAAACACAACCGTTGTTACAGTTCATACCGCACCGTAAAGTTACTGAAGGCGACATAAACACAACCGTTGTTACAGTTCATACCGCACCGTAAAGTTACTGAAGGCGACATAAACACAACCGTTGTTACAGTTCATACCGCACCGTAAAGTTACTGAAGGCGACATAAACACAACCGTTGTTACAGTTCATACCGCACTGTACAGTTACTGAAGGCGACATAAACACAACCGTTGTTACAGTTCATACCGCACTGTACAGTTACTGAAGGCGACATAAACACAACCGTTGTTACAGTTCATACCGCACCGTACAGTTACTGAAGAAGAAATAAACACAACCGTTGTTACAGTTCATACCGCACTGTATAGTTACTGAAGGCGACATAAACGCAACCGTTGTTACAGTTCATACCGCGCCGTACAGTTACTGAAGGCGACATAAACACAACCGTTGTTACAGTTCATACCGCACCGTAAAGTTACTGAAGGCGACATAAACACAACCGTTGTTACAGTTCATACCGCGCCGTACAGTTACTGAAGGCGACATAAACACAACCTTTGTTACAGTTCATACTGCACTGTATAGTTACTGAAGGCGACATAAACACAACCGTTGTTACAGTCCATACCGCTCCGTAAAGTTACTGAAGGCGACATAAACACAACCGTTGTTACAGTTCATACCGCACCGTAAAGTTACTGAAGGCGACATAAACACAACCGTTGTTACAGTTACTGAAGGCGACATAAACACAACCGTTGTTACAGTTCATACCGCGCCGTAAAGTTACTGAAGGCGACATAAACACAACCGTTGTTACAGTTCATACCGCACCGTAAAGTTACTGAAGGCAACATAAACACAACCGTTGTTACAGTTCATACCGCGCCGTAAAGTTACTGAAGGCGACATAAACACAACCGTTGTTACAGTTCATACCGCACCGTAAAGTTACTGAAGGCGACATAAACACAACCGTTGTTCCAGTTACTGAAGGCGACATAAACACAACCGTTGTTACAGTTCATACCGCGCCGTAAAGTTACTGAAGGCGACATAAACACAACCGTTGTTACAGTTCATACCGCACCGTAAAGTTACTGAAGGCGACATAAACACAACCGTTGTTACAGTTCATACCGCACCGTAAAGTTACTGAAGGCGACATAAACACAACCGTTGTTACAGTTCATACCGCACCGTAAAGTTACTGAAGGCAACATAAACACAACCGCTGTTACAGTTCATACCGCGCCATACAGTTACTGAAGGCGACATAAACACAACCGTTGTTACAGTTCATACCGCGCCGTAAAGTTACTGAAGGCGACATAAACACAACCGTTGTTACAGTTACTGAAGGCGACATAAACACAACCGTTGTTACAGTTCATACCGCGCCATACAGTTACTGAAGGCGACATAAACACAACCGTTGTTACAGTTCATACCGCACCGTACAGTTACTGAAGGCGACATAAACACAACCGTTGTTACAGTTCATACCGCACCGTAAAGTTACTGAAGGCGACATAAACACAACCGTTGTTACAGTTCATACCTCGCCGTACAGTTACTGAAGGCGACATAAACACAACCGTTGTTACAGTTCATACCGCACCGTAAAGTTACTGAAGGCGACATAAACACAACCGTTGTTCCAGTTACTGAAGGCGACATAAACACAACCGTTGTTACAGTTCATACCGCGCCGTAAAGTTACTGAAGGCGACATAAACACAACCGTTGTTACAGTTCATACCGCACCGTAAAGTTACTGAAGGCGACATAAACACAACCGTTGTTACAGTTCATACCGCACCGTAAAGTTACTGAAGAAGAAATAAACACAACCGTTGTTACAGTTCATACCGCACCGTAAAGTTACTGAAGGCGACATAAACACAACCGTTGTTACAGTTCATACCGCGCCGTAAAGTTACTGAAGGCGACATAAACACAACCGTTGTTACAGTTCATACCGCACCCTAAAGTTACTGAAGGCGACATAAACACAACCGTTGTTCCAGTTACTGAAGGCGACATAAACACAACCGTTGTTACAGTTCATACCGCGCCGTAAAGTTACTGAAGGCGACATAAACACAACCGTTGTTACAGTTCATACCGCACCGTAAAGTTACTGAAGAAGAAATAAACACAACCGTTGTTACAGTTCATACCGCACCGTAAAGTTACTGAAGAAGAAATAAACACAACCGTTGTTACAGTTCATACCGCACCGTAAAGTTACTGAAGAAGAAATAAACACAACTGTTGTTACAGTTCATACCGCACCGTAAAGTTACTGAAGGCGACATAAACACAACTGTTGTTACAGTTCATACCGCACCGTAAAGTTACTGAAGGCGACATAAACACAACCGCTGTTACAGTTCATACCGCACCGTAAAGTTACTGAAGGCGACATAAACACAACCGTTGTTACAGTTCATACCGCACCGTAAAGTTACTGAAGGCGACATAAACACAACCGCTGTTACAGTTCATACCGCACCGTAAAGTTACTGAAGGCGACATAAACACAACCGCTGTTACAGTTCATACCGCACCGTACAGTTACCGTTCACCCAACCTTTACACGGTTCCTCTTGAAGTCAGACTGCACCAAAGCGCTACGCGAGGTTGAAAACAACGTGAACGACGTCGTCACACCGTAAGCAGCGTTACAGGTCTACCGGGGGTGGCTACGTCACACCGTAAGCAGCGTTACAGGTCTACCAGGGGTGGCTACGTCACACCATAAGCAGCGTTACAGGTCTACCGGGGGTGGCTACGTCACACCGTAAGCAGCGTTACAGGTCTACTGGGGGTGGCTATGTCACACCGTAAGCAGCGTTACAGGTCTACCGGGGGTGGCTACGTCACACCATAAGCAGCGTTACAGGTCTACCGGGGGTGGCTACGTCACACCGGAAGCAGCGTTACAGGTCTACCGGGGGTGGCTACGTCACACCGGAAGCAGCGTTACAGGTCTACCGGGGGTGGCTACGTCACACCGGAAGCAGCGTTACAGGTCTACCGGGGGTGGCTACGTCACACCGTAAGCAGCGTTACAGGTCTACCGGGGGTGGCTACGTCACACCATAAGCAGCATTACAGGTCTACCGGGGGTGGCTACGTCACACCGGAAGCAGCGTTACAGGTCTACCAGGGGTGGCTACGTCACACCGGAAGCAGCGTTACAGGTCTACCAGGGGTGGCTACGTCACACCGTAAGCAGCGTTACAGGTCTACCGGGGGTGGCTACGTCACACCGTAAGCAGCGTTACAGGTCTACCAGGGGTGGCTACGTCACACCGGAAGCAGCGTTACAGGTCTACCAGGGGTGGGTACGTCACACCGTAAGCAGCGTTACATGTCTACCAGGGGTGGCTACGTCACACCGGAAGCAGCGTTACAGGTCTACCGGGGGTGGGTACGTCACACCGGAAGCAGCGTTACAGGTCTACCGGGGGTGGCTACGTCACACCGTAAGCAGCGTTACAGGTCTACTGGGGGTGGCTACGTCACACTATAAGCAGCGTTACAGGTCTACCAGGGGTGGCTACGTCACACCATAAGCAGCGTTACAGGTCTACCAGGGGTG